>NC_056739.1:1549877129-1549954629 GCF_019279795.1 Protopterus annectens | reverse complement strand
TGGATACTTTGGTTACTTGCAGTAAGTCTTTGTTAGATGACCAAAGATTACGAATAATGCCATGATGATGATGATGATGAATATTATAAAAATGAGCATCCTGGTGTATGCAAATTAGGTAAATTAAGATGATGGAATGATTTAGAAATGTATAAACACTGCACTGCACATGCACTGGAATTGACAACCACTAATTCTTGGAGTTCATGTTGTGGGAATTGAGAAAAAGGTTAGGGATCGACACTACATGATTTAGTTAGTATTTATTTCTAACATGCTCTAATTTCAGCCAGGAGCCACACAGATGCATGTCTCTGGCCCCAGAGGTGATGTGTCATTCATTTGCTCTTATAATATCATGCACTCCACAACACTGACACCGTGGACTGCTACTAAGTGTATAGGGAGACCATACATGTGTCATCCTCACCTGCAGCCCTGTGGGAGTTGTGGAATACGTATTCCAGTGGATACCAAAGTATGTGTGGGTTTATGTATACTACCCACAGGGACCTTCCAATGACCTACTGGGAACATGGGGGGGGGGGTATCTCAGAGATCTGCTTTGAGAATGCTCCATCAGTTTCTCAATTCCATACAATAACATGTGGGGGAGAATATGTGGTTTCCACATACCACAGAGGTGAAATCCAACCCCATGTCCATTTCCTGAGGGTCTTGGATCTACAGCTTTCCATTTAATTATTTATTTGCTTGGGGGGTGTAGATCTTACTGTAATAAGCCAATCACTTTTTTTTGTTTTGCTCTGCACTTGAACAGCTGAGGGCATTGGGTGCTGGTTCATAACACCAGCCCAGACAGCTAACTGAATCAGCTATGCTTCTGGGCATGAGTCCTGAATTCCATAATATAACTTTCTACAAAGAACAGAACTTTTTACATTTCTGCCATGCCAGCAGTTTCTAATATTTGGCAGGAAGTAAATCCACAGATAAATATTGAATAACACTTGGTTGTCCATCTTGTAATGAAAGCATATTAAAATAAAATACTCCCATTAACATTTTTTCTTCTCTGTATGCCTTTCACATTCTCCCATCTTATGCTGTAAAGCATCACTCAAATCATAATATTTCTTTATGAGTGGACAATGATTACAGGACCTCATATGAATGGACACTTTTTCACTTGCTATCAGACACTCTTTGCATGTGACTTCCTTCTGTCCCTGACATGAACAATTTTTATGCAGTTGTTTCAAAAATATACCCCGGGATTCATGAAGCTTGCGCCAGGCGCAGGCGTAGCGTAGGCGGAATAATGCCAAATATGGCCGTCGAGCGATTCAGGTACGATCCAATACCACGTGCACTACCGGCGTACGCAAGAACTGCACAGCCCTAGGTATGCTAATCACCCCATGCGCAGTGTCGCACCATGCAAATGAAGGCATATAGCGATTCATGAAGTGGTGCAGGTGTAGCGTAAGGTCACAGAAATGTAAACCAAAAAACACGGTTTACATTTTCCCAAATAGAGCATCTGAGCTATGGAAGCGGACCAGACTCATGTATTACAAAGTTAACATATGCGAATGGCTAAATACACAGCCAATGGCATAAAAAAGAATGCACAACACCTAAAAAACAACTTTAATGTCATGTCCACAGTAATGCAAAGTACAACCGCAGGGCATGTGTGTGCAAACTGGAACATAAAGAAAATATATAAAAATGTCATAAAATCGCAATGTAATACAAATCAGGTGTACACCATAATACACAATGGTAGGCATGGAACACCACAACCAAGGTGCAAGGGTTGCTAAGGGCCTGCGACAGTGTTCGGCGTGGCAACTATGAATTAGTAGTCAATGCCATGCAAATGAGGCAGATAATACTGAATCGCAAATGTCCTGCCGGATGAAGGTTGAACCATACGGCACAGCGCTATAACACCGAGGAGTGGCTCAGAGAAGATACATGACATCAGCAGAGGGGTGTGCCACCGTAGCAGTAAGCACATTGGAGCAATGCAAATCTGGCCTGGCCGTTGCTAAGCAAAGCTGCAGGACAGGGGTGGGGAGGAAGGTATAGAATTGTTTAGTTGAGAGCACACATGGTGCCCAAAAGCACATGTGTACGGGGATGAAAATGTGCCCGAAACCCAGTAAGCGGATGCATGCGGCGCAAACAATAGCACAAACAGGAAGGTCAGGGGAAGAAAAGAAGGAAATGCCGAAATAGGGTAATTGGCATACTAATGAGCAATCAACACCAATCAACTCACGGCGGCCAATCAACGGCAGCTGTCAAGTCTGCTCGCAGAAACCTGCAAAACAGGATAGGGGAGGCATTGGAATGCAAAGAAAGGAGGGGATGCATTGGATTGCAAAGATAGGAGATCTGTCATAGCATAGCAAAGCAAACCAACAGTAGACCGGCAATAGCACACATTATGCAAGATACGCCAGGTCTAGGATAGTACAAATTAAAGCAGGCTGCCATATGCATGCCAGAAAATGGTAGGTGGAATGTGCAGAAATGTAAAGGGAAGGTCAAGAGGTAATCCACGGCAGCCAAATGTAATTCAACACCAAAGGCACCACAATAGTAGTTCAGGTAGTAAAACATACGATATCCTGTAGCTATGATCGTACATACACACCCTATGACATCATCGGTGTTCACAGCACAATAGTATAAAGAGTGAAAGCACCCTACACACACCTGTGAATTCCCAAACACTGCACCATAGGTGTAAACACATGGGGAACTTTTAAAATGTACATGTTGGGAACTGCCATAGCTGTGATTCATCAGCATGTGTTAGAGACTGACGGTGTTGTGGAGGATGATGCCGACAACCACCGCAGGCCCCGGAGGAGGAGAAGAGTGTTCAGACCAAGGGTAACCTACCAGGGGCTACATGATCTGGAGATAGTAGAGCATTACAGGGTGGACAGGGACATCTTACAGCAAATAGTGGAGCTGTGCCGGCCACGCCTTAGAACCAGAAATAACAGAGGGGAACCCATCTCAGTGGACATGAAGGTATGTGTAAGCATGCGAATACTAGCCACAGGTACCTTTCAAAGGCCAACTGGAGATATAATGGGGATCTCACAGGCATCAGCATCCAGGGTACTACACCAGTTCCTGGATGCCATGTTACCACATGCCAATGAGCATATATACTTCCCCCGAACTCAGGAGGAGTTGGCCAGCAATATGCGTCACTTCCACCGTGTGGCACACTACCCGGAGGTACTGGGTGCGTTAGACTGCACGCACATACAAATCAAGTCACCACCTGGTGAGCATGGTAGGTGCTACATAAACCGCAAGGGATTCCACTCCATCAATTGTCAGGTTGTGTTCAATGCCCAGGGCATAATCATGGATGTGTGTGCTGGCAGCCCTGGAAGCTACCATGACTCCCATATCTGGCATGCCTCACAGCTGTGTCAGGTATTTGTCAGGGGGAACATCCCACATGGCCACCTTGTGGGGGATGCTGGCTATGCACTGGAGCCGTGGATGATGACTCCCATCAGAAATGCACACACACCCATGCAAGAACGCCATAATGAGGCACACGCACAAACCAGAATCATCACAGAGCGTGTGTTCGGGATGCTGAAATCACGGTTCTGGTGCTTGGACACATCTGGTGGAGCCTTGCAGTACTCTCCAGGCACGTGTGCCCACATCGTCATAGTATGTGCCATGCTACATAATATGATCCTGCAGAAACAGCTGCAGCAGGGACAAAATGGTGAAGGCCCTCATAGCCACCGCATTTGCCAAGGCCATCACAGGCACAGAGGGATTCAGACCATAAACACACTGTGCCAGCCCCAGTAGGCAGACGTAGGCATGCCCAATATGCCTACACCTTGGCAAAGAGGGAACGTATAGCACATATGCTGACAGTGTAGGCCCCTACGGACTGACACACCTCTCCACCTGCACACACAGTAAAATGGATGGCACACAAACACGACCACCTGTAAATTGTAATGTATAGGTGGCCCACTGTGTGAATCCTACATAGGCAGCCCTCAAACATTGTACACACAACAGCTATTGGAACACGGAATGTCAACACCTGAACAGTACATGCGCCTATCAGCATATGTTGATGCTGTGTGTATAGGTTCCCAGGTACATCGGTAGGTACATGGCCGATTGTCAGAGGCCATACACCAAACAGGGCAAACAGTGTCTACTGTCGCCACAACATCGAGTAACCAACTGTCGCGTAGAGGAGCAGAGGCAATCGTGGGAGCACATTTGTTTAAGCACTGTTCTGCAGACACTCAGCACGGAGTCCCTGCTGCATTAATGAGGGGCTCCACATAATATAATCATGGATGTTGTGTCAAGGCATGGGGTGTACCCATGACAGGTATTCGCCACCCCAGCATGCTCCACCCACGGTTGTTTGAAGGTGTAGCACAGTATCATGTGTGGCTCACTGTGATATACATACCCAATGCCGGAGCACATACAGTAAACATCACATGGACATACCATTAACTGGACTCATCAATATGCAAACTAACTGAGTTACCCATGTGACTGCAGTATGGAGTAACAGCTGTAGTGTACTCCACGTACAAAACGACATAACACGTGTACAAATCCCAGATGGCCATATGTTAAATACAGTGACTGTCTTGCATGTTCCCGGTCCCACGTCTTGCAAGGGATGTAACGTAATCCTGAAGGCACGAGTAATGCATGTCGGATGCAGGTCATCAGATCATATGTTTAGCACACGTTACCGGGAATATGCATTGCCCACTGCTGGTAAGCGACGTTTAAATATGACTATGTGGATATGCGCAAAACAGGGATAAGCTACTCCGAATATCGCACAGATCATGGTGAATGATGTCTAGAACAGGTGAAACCAGCATTATTTACCCCTGTACTAATAGCGCCTGCTCTGAAGGGTAAAACGACCACTGCCGGGTGTAGAACACGCAATCATGTATAGAATCACCTAACACTATTGCTAGGCAAGATGTACCTATGGTAGGTTTGCCACCTCTTCAAATTATTAATGTGGGACATACGTCAGATGTCTGCAGGCCAACACATACACCCGGCCAGTACGGAAAGCAGAACTGCACTGTTTTGCCTAGATAAAAGCTCATTCTTGTAATGTTTACTTACTTATTCTGTTTGTTGGTTCAGATACAGAATAACTGTTTTATGCGATTATTACATAAACTATAGGAAATAAGTATGTTCTAAAATCACAGGACATTTGCCATGTTTACAAATATTTTGCAGGACACAACTGCCCAAATAGGGACTGTCCCTCGCAGAGTGGGACAGCTGGCAAACCTAACCCATGGCAGGTGTGTAATGTGACAGGTACAGACACAAACGTGCGGAGTCCAGGAAACAGTGCACACCAACAAGTACACAATGAAAGGTGTAGCTTGCCTGTCACTTTCCCCGTCAGATATATATATATATATATATATATATATATATATATATATATATATATATATATATATATATATATATATATATATATATATATATATATATATATATATATATACACATATATACATATATATAATACAGATAGAAAGGGCGATAGAGTGATATATGTTGATATATATGGATTCAGCGATATCTGCAAATATATATAGATAGGTCAACGACATTCATAATACCTTGGAGGTACAAATACTTAGGATACCGGCAACTATGGAATGTGTAACATACCGACATGTGTAACCATGAGGCTGAAAGACCGAAAGAGAACAGTACAACCGCGAGTAATAGTATGATGATATGAATGGATAATTCATTGCCGCTGCCGGTGTTGAGGTTCACGTAGGTACTGTGTTCAACTGTGTGTGTGAGTGCCGTAGTCTGTGTATGTGTGTGTTGAGGGTGCCGTGTGCATCCCCATGTGACTGTAATGTGTGTGTGTGTGTTCACATCATGTGTCTGCTAGTGCCAACTCGAAGGTAGATGATTACGGTAGGTGTGGGTATAGCTAGCCATAGGCATACGGTCACCGCCTGTCCCACATTAGGAGGGACAGCCCATCCCCTGGGCAGGTGTATCCTGGCATAAAACATTACAAAGGGCAAATGTCCGAGATCGTAGGACATTAATATGTCCCATACATAATGTAATAGTTGCATTAAATAGTTATGCCTGTATGTAAGAAACGTGCATGTTACATGCAATATGATAAGTAGCCAAAGTCCAACAACAATAGGTATGTATTGAGGATAAAAGTATGTGCTATCCTGTGTACTGACCGTGGCTATGTGTTGGCCTGTAAACACCGCTGTGTGTCTCGGAAGTGTCCAACAATGGCAATATGAAAAGGTGTCAACCCATGGCAAAGAGGTTCTGTTACCAACATAACAGCAATGACTGCAAATATCTGGGACAGAAATACAAGGGATAGCTGTCATGTAGACATATCCCTTTACATATCGCTGCAATTCCGGAGGTATGGAAGTATCAACCTCACCTGCATACTATATAGAAACCAATTAACAACGGCCCAATGTACAATCCCATAACATAAGTCTACTAACTGATAGCTCTTTAATAAGGGACGGAGCCCACACACATATATATGGAATATGTAGAAATGCAAGCCTCACAAACCTGTATATGGTACGTACACACACTGACATCTCCCACACTAGAAACTATAGCAATACAGACTGTAATAACAGCACAAATATCCAGTCAGTCAATTACAACTGCAGAACCATCGACATACCTTGTGAGAGACACAATTAAAGGCGCCATGCAAAATTGCAGCCATTGTATAATGGAACAAACGGCGATGTTACAGGTTTTGTTTGCAATAGTCCATTAACAGACATTGGGATGACAGGTACACCCACATGTTGAACCACATACTCTAGCTGTCACACACAATCCACGGGGGACATGAATCCAAAGTATACTTGTCTCTATGCATAGCAGTTGCAATTACACATAACAAAATGCAATACAGGCCGTCTCCCCGAAGGTAGGGCAAATGGCCAACGCCCAAGTGGAGAAGCCAATTATACCCCACTGTTGCCGCGTAATTGGTGAATGTAGTAGCTGCAAAGCTGATATGCAAGTAATTAGTCACTCAGAATCACCAATAGGCGGCAGGAAACCACATGTTACAGGTATCGACGTATATAAGGAAGACTTGCAGGACATTCAAACCGTATGCTCATACAAAATACCTGTGTAAGCAGTGTGAGAGAGATAGAGACGAAAGTCCGTAACGATAACAAGGTATGTAGAACACTCGGTATGTAAGTATATGTATAGCATGTTTTGTATTAATTATTTACTGTATGTATAGCTCGTTTTGCATTAATTAAAAGTGTCCGCAATGCATAACGTGGGAAAAGGTATTTATGTAGTGATGTCTTGCTGAGCATACTTAAGCTTGTAGAAACTGTGCATCCAGCTGTGGGCCACAAGGTACACATCACAGACACCACAAGGGATGCTACATGAGGGCTTTAAACAGAACAATTACATACAACCCGCCGTCAGTGGTAGGGTATGTCCAACAAGTATGTGCCATAGCCGGGGATAGTATATGTTGATATACTGTCACAGTAGGCATGTGTATGGGCATATAACGACAATGACATTTATTTATTTATTTATTTTACATTTGTTGACCGGGCTAGTCTAGCTGGATACATTTCCATTTTCAGTAGAGGCCCGGGGAGAAAAGCTCCACATAAATTTGAACAAAAAACGTTACAATAGACAAGCAAATGGACAAAATCATCATAGATGAAAAGACAAATAAAAAATATAGTACCCAATAACAGATATATACAAAGAGAGTATCACATTTCTAAAAATAACATTAAGTAGCTGAAATAACATCAAGAACAAGGCACAAAACAGAGAGCAAAAATGATTAATAATATTAAAGAACTAATCTTAGTAACAGAAGGAGAAAGAGAAGCACTAAAATAGGAGAGGAGGAAGGAAGCAGTATAAGAAAAGAGAAGGAAAGTTGTGAGAGATTAGAATAGAGGAAAGAAGAAACAAAATACTCTAAAAGGAGGTAGACTGAAGCAGATACAGTAAAGAGAGAGGAAGTAAAGTAGTAGGAAAGTGCAGAGTAGTAGGAAAGCACAGAGGAGATAAAGGATCAGTCAGGTTTTGAACAGGAACAGAGCCAGTGGCTTTGGAAGTAGTCTTTGATTTTGTGTTTAAAGAGAGGCAGAGATGTGGTAAGTGTTATGTCGCTAGGAAGCAGATTCCAGTTTCTTCCTACAGTATTATTGAAGAGAGTCTCCGGCAGAATTATAAGTCTTTGT
Organism: Protopterus annectens; assembly: GCF_019279795.1. Taxonomy (NCBI): domain Eukaryota; kingdom Metazoa; phylum Chordata; order Ceratodontiformes; family Protopteridae; genus Protopterus; species Protopterus annectens. The sequence goes on along the minus strand of NC_056739.1, from coordinate 1,549,946,323 downwards.
TATAGTAGCCATAAATTTACTGGATGAGCGAAGGGAGTTTAGGTTGTTATAGGTGATTAGAAGTTTAGAAAGAATAGGGGTTTTGTTTGGTTGGTATAAGATTTTATGGGCAATAGTGAGTTGAGGGATTAACAGAAGGTTTTGTAGTTCAAGCCAGCCTAGAAGTTTCAGGTTAATACAGTGATGAGTTCTAAAAGGGTTACTAGTGGCAAAACGGGCAATGTTGTTGTAGCAAGTAGCCAGTTTGTTAAGGTTGGCTTTCTTAACGTTAGTAAAATTGGTGAGGCATAAAGAAGAGTAGACAAAAGATGAGAGTGGGCAATCTTGGCTCTGGATGATGATGTTAGGAAAGGTTTAATTCTATATAGGCTTCCTATTTTTCTATTGACTGTTTTAATGGTGTTGTTGATATGCTGGTCAAAGGAGAGGTTGTTATCAATTGTTATTCCTAATAATTTTGTTGTTGGATCAGGAGCAATGAGAGTAAAATTATTTGAGGAGATGGTGAAGTCCAAGGGGGTGGACCTAGTGCTAGGAGAAAAGGAGAAGTTTAGTTTTTTTGGCATTGAGGAGGAGGTTGCGTCTGGTGAACCAAGTTTCTACAGTGTTGAAGACATTTTGAGTAATAGATGAAAGTTCATTAGGAGATGAAGCAGAGCAGATAAGGGTGGAGTCATCTGCATATTGAATGCAGGTAGATTGAGGAATTGCTAAGTGAAGATCATTGATGAACAGGAGAAGAAGAGGTCCTAGAATGGAGCCCTGAGGTACACCGATGGAAACGGGTGTGAGTGAGGAAATTTGGTTTTCCCAACGAACTGCTTGCTGTCTATTGCCAAGGTAGGATGTAAACCAGTTAATGGCAAGATTATCAAAGGAGAGGGATGTAAGAGTGTTAATTAAAATGGAGTGGTTGACCATATAAGCTTTAGAGAGGTCAATGAAAGAGCAGAAGAGAGAAGGTTGTTGTTGCGGTTCCTGTAGATAGTATCTACAAATGATAGGAGAGCAGTGGTAGTACTGTGATGTGGTCTGAAACCGTGTTGACAGTTTGCTATTATGTTGTTTTGAGAGCGATGCTGTAAAGTTGTTGGTGAATACATTTTCCATTATTTTGCTAAGGGAGAAAGGAGGGCAATTGGTCTATAGTTTGAGTACTCAATGGAGTTTCCACCTTTATGTAAAGGGATAATATGGGATATTTTCCAGATGTCTGGGATGGTTCCCTCTTGGATTGTCCTGTTTATAAGTATAGATACTGGATATGCAATTTCTTTGGCAGCTTTTGGAGAAAAAGTGAAGGGAGCTTGTCAGCAGAAGGGGTACAAGGCTTCAGTTTGTGGATAAGTCTAGAGATGAAAGATGTAGGAATAGGTTGTATTTTAAAGTTATTTGAAGGGTGTCTTTGGTTTATAGGTGGGCTGGAGTTATTAGTGCTAAGTTGTTTAGCTAGTGATAGAATAGTGTCAGTAAAAAAAGAGTTGAACGCATTTGCAGTGAGGTGGGGAGTATCTGGGTCGGCATTGAGAGGGGTGGGAGTTTGGTCCCACTGTGCAAGTATGCTTTGCATTATGGGATACCATGTAAAATATGTGTAATGTGTAGTATTGTAGGTAGATATGTCAGATATTCTACACAGCATAACAGGCATATCATGCATACCACAGGTATTGTCTATTGGCATGTACAATAACAGGATACATATGGCTTCTAGGCAAGGGACATTGTAATAGCATGATAGCTAATCTAAATGGAAGGGCTACCAAGTAACCATGCACAAAGGACATGTAATAGCTTCACAGGTTCATAGTGGGGTACTATGCAGTCTGGCAAGTCTATGTGTAAGCACAACCACAGTGTTCACACCAGTGGCACCATTCTGGGGTAGTGTCCTGTGATCAGCAGAGCCATGTGTTACCTGCACCCCTGCACAGTGCAGCCACTGCAGTGATCCCTGGCATACATGTGTGTCCCAAACACCAAGGGAGGTATCACATGAACAGTGCTACTGAGTGTCCCTGCGTGATGTACATAGGAGTCATGTTCCAAAGCATGGTGAGTGTCCGGTTTGGGAATGTAACCCTCAACCACATCCCACTCATTGTTGCGTGTGTGCACATATCCATGAGCATGTTGCTCACAGTGGCATCTGCGTATGTCGCGTATGTGGAGTATATCCATTAATATTGTTGTGGACATGGACCCTGTCTGTTCAGCAGAGGTCACCCCTGAATATGTAGTACGCAAATGTGTACAGACATGGTGTCCGTAGTTCAGCCACATACCTTAGCTGTCAGAGCTCAATAAACGTCAGGGCGTGTTAATGTTGTGGTATGTAAAGCTGTAGCTGTTGTGTAAGGTACACCCTAAATGGGGTGGTGTACCCTTGAATGTGTGTAGAAGTCTTGCGTTCAGAGGTACAATGGGTGCCTATGTAGCAGCTACACACCCAGTACAGATAGGTGTGGCCATGTAGAAGGATATCCACGCCACAGTGGCAATACGGTAATCACAGGAGTGGGTGTGACATACGTGTGTACTACAAACATGTACAATGTGACACGTATGTAGGGGACTTCCACCTATGTGATAGTGGGTGAATGGTGTAATGCAAAGGTGATGTCCATGGACCTTGTGTCATGCAGCTTGAGGCCATGATATTCATATCAGGTATCTGTCACAGCGACACCCGTATGGATGGAGTCAGTATCAGCTGGTGGATCAATCATGGTGCTTTGCATGCAGGGGTTTGTAAAGCTAGGCAGGGAAAGTCCCTCTGTGCTAGCCTGTACCTCAGGGAAGCATATACTGAACATGATGGGCCCTATGACTGAGGACTGTGGTATGCCAAATGTAACTGAAATGCAGTAGGTACTATGGTATGCTACCCTCATTGTGTGTCCTGTCCATGAGCCACGTTGCATAACATCCTGAGACATAGGGTACGATGTGCAGGTGGATGTGTATGTTGTCAATACCAGAATGGAGAATGGTGCTGAGAGGAAATGAGAGGACAATGTAGGATGTGTGGACTCCCGTACCATCATCAACTACCCTGGTAACTGTATGAAAGGAGTCCACCAGGTGTAAGGGCCATGCTCTGGCCCTAACAAGTCCAACCTGGGTGGCATCAAAGGACCGGAGCCCAACATTGTCTCTGTGAATGACATCCTTGATGATGTGCCCCATAGCCATGCAGAACAGTCCAGTCAGGTATGTAGGACTATAGTCCCACTCGTGCATTGTGGTGCCACCTATGTGGAGTGTGATGAATGTTGCTGTGTGCCATTCAGGGGCCACAATGCCTGATACAAGGCTATTACTGAATATGGTGGCCTAGTGGGGAGACATGTCATTCAGAGATTTGTGGACATCACGGCCTGGGACTTTGGAAGGTGACATGGGGCCAGTGTCCAAGGACATATAGAGTGCAGGTTAGTACTGTGTAGGTGTGACCGCAGGGACACCGCAATGTTCCTGCATGGATTGTGGCCCTGTAGTGAGTGAGAGGGTGTAATGTTAGCACTGAATCCATCCACCAGCATGTTGCCAGCATTACCTGGGTCTGTAATGTTCCTGAGTGACTGTTGTATGTGAGAGCAGATGTGGGTATTGCCAGTGACTACTGACATACCACCATAATGCCTTGTGGTACACCCCGGAATGTGTTGCAGTAATATTTACGTAGCTAGTCATGGAGTATGTGATGAGGGATCCCATGGCCCTACCGAGGCTGACCAGTGAGCTACCCCACCCATGGGATTGTACACCACTGTGCAACAGCCTCCACCTGTTGTTGTACATTATGTCCATGGAACTTGACCACCAGAGTGGAGTCTGTTATCTGGTGTGTACCAGCATGGCTCTGTGTGGCATAGCATGATCCATGCAGTCGTGTACATTCTACTGAAGTGCACTGGGGTGTGTTGCAGCATTTGTATGTGCAATGTCCATCTGCACGGGTGTCATGACATTAACAACCGCTGTCATAAGACATCTGTAGTAGGTGTTGTAGTACTCATGTACTGTGTATGCCATGAAGGGTGTGGTTCCGGGATGTGGCTAACAAGGTTGATTAGGATATGTTCGGAATCCACCAACGAGGGGATGACCACAGGTGTGGAACACCAGTCACATGTTGGTAGTGTTCATGTCAAGGTTAATGTTGGTCTTGGAGGTGGTGTGTATGGGTTTATCCAGCCGAGTGGAGGTTATGACTCATGGATGTGTCAGTACATGAGTGGCTATCCCAGTTAAGTGTGGGTTAGTGTCAGTCACACATCAGTAGTAGCTGTCTGAGCCCTACTGTTCAGTACACCAACAAATGAGGTCTGGTAACCGTGGGGTATGTAGTGGAATCTGTAGCTTGTTACAAAGTGTATAGTAGTTCCGGACACAATTAGTTGCATGTGGAGCACCTCTGATGCAGTGTGTTAAGTAACTAGCCAGGATGTGTGTACAACATAGTGGGATGTGGGAACACCTCAGCTGTGGGTGTGCCAGTCCAGGTATGTGCCTGAAAGGTATGGTCTGTCTATAACCTGTCATTGCAGGTGTGCTCTGCAGAGCTGAGAGGCAGGTCCCAGTCACTGCAGAGATATTGGAGTGGTGCATTCTAAGGTGTGCCTTGCCTGTGTGCATCACAGAAGAAGATGCAAGCATTGTGTCACATGACCCCATGTCTTGCTTGCCAGTTCCCGTTCTGCCGATGACTGCTATTGGAAACTGCGCAAGACAGGCAGTATAGAAGCAGCAAGAGCCTTACATGTGAGCTGTACTCCCAGGGCTGACAGGTGCAGGTCATCTGTGCCAAAGCATTGTGTTTGACCAGGTCAGTCAAAGCGGACAGATACCAGATGCCTGTGGAATGACAGCAGAAGCATAGGCAACTGTTGAAGTGACACAGACAGTCATTGTACAGTGGTATTGGGTCTGGATGAATGCATAATGCTCCCCAGGGCTTGGCCCACACCTTCAGGGCTACAAGACTGGCGAGCTATTGCATGTCCCTGCACACATAGTCTGTTCAGTGGCATCTCAGGGCAGTCACACTAACATGGAGAATGACAAGTCACAGCATACCTGGTGAGGTATGGCATGGGTGCATAGGTTATGTTGCAGAACCAGTTACCCAACAGCAAGATGTAAGTGACTATCGCCTTGTGTAGCCTGCTGTGTGGAACTGCAGTGTGACCGCCTACAGAGTCACCTATGACTGGTGTGTTGTGTATGTTATAACACCCTATTGGCTGTATGTGATGGGCACACATGAGTCTGTTGGCTATAAGTTGGTGATGTTGTGTTCCATATGGGGGCCTCCTCTGGTGCCTACACAGAGTATGGAGAGGTACTGCACACGTTGTCCTTGTATGTGTGCCCTGTGGTGGAGATCATGTGAGACTATGTGATGAGTGGGGTGTGTTCCAAATGTTACACATCCCCACATGACTGTCAGGTGCAGTCAGGGTTGGTGACAGCTTTACCCCCAGCATGGCTGCATAAGTGCATCCCCCACAGGCTGTAGTGTTGTATGTCAGGAGTTGAGCATTGAATGTGTACATGAGACAATTGCTCTATTGCCACATGTACGACATATCCATCTTGTAGACAGGCAATAGCACTGGTACGTGACAGTTGGACATGCCTGTATATACAACCATGTCTCACAGGATATGTGAGTTACATGTGTACAACAGTTGTTGTACCATAAGCAAGCTGGAAATCTTAGCACAGCCAGTGTACCTGTGGGAAATGGTGTGGAATGGGTGCTATATTAATCAGTAGCTCATGACATGCTCACAAGTTCTGTACAAGTGCCTAGCATGACCATAAAATACAGATAGGGTGTTGGATACTATCAACCCACAAGTGGTGACGACAGTCATAATGTGTGACACTGCACTATAACCCTGCTGAGTATGGTGTGCATGTCCATGAACCATTATCACTGTAGATGTTAGCAGTACAGATGTACAAGACAGTACGGATGTTTGATTACAAATACCTTTGTATGTCACAGGAGTGTTCTACCAGTGGCCTGTTGACAGACTCACAACTACAAATGGTGCCAGAGTGACACGTGCATATCACACCAGTGCCAGCTACAGTAGAACAGGGTTAATGTGTTGTACTCCACCCTCATTGTAGCCCATACCACACAGACAAATGTTAGACATCTGTGTATGTAAGGATGTGAATGGCCATGACCTATGAGGAATAGCTGTGTTAGTGTTGTGAACAACATATGGAATGGGCTGTGTGGGTGAGGTGTGTGACATATGTGCACATTCTGATGGATGATATCAGCATTGTCACCGGTAGGTGAACATCCCTGTACCCATTAACTACCACCTATGCTGTGGTCATCATTATGGACACTGTATAAGGGATGGTGCTGTGCAGTACACCTCCTTGACTTGGTGACGTCTCCAGGCCCCTTAGGTAGTCATACGAGGTACCCATGTCATGACAGGGTGCAATCCATGAGCATGGAGACTATTGGACAGGCATATACAGCACTGGGGTGACCAATATTGGATCACATATCACCTTTAAGGGGTAATGGCCATGCGTGTATGGGCGATACCAGCCTTCACAATCCTCACCTCCACTATGCAGCATGCTGTCTACCTTGCATAAAGACATCTGCTACACCATGATGATGGACATGCTACATGTCCATATCCTGATCTGTAAGATATACGTCATGGACATCCACCGTCCGAATACTAGGATCGCCACATGCTGGACAGTTCCCTGTGCCATACATGTGACATACTCCCACCAAACCATGCGACCCTGTCCATCAAAGCTGCACATGTCATCCCAGTCATACATGGTGTGATAACCGCATGGTAGATGTAGTATCAGCTGTCTGGATCAGTAATGTGGCACTGATGCACCTCACGGTAACATACTGGCTATCTGTTACAGCTAGGAAACCTTGCCCATACATGCTATGGTTCATAAGCATCCCTGCGAATGATGTCTGACTAACCATTGTCCCATGTCTAACGCATGTGCAACACAGGCGATCCATGGCAGGATGTTGAACAGCTGTACAGTGCTGTGTAGATGTATATGGCAAAACACATGCATGTACAGGTTTCCATGTATATGTGTGCATTGTCACTGCTCAAGTCCATTAAGGCTGTGTCTGTGTTAATATGTGACATATACACAGCATCAAGGTCAACAGCAGTACCGTGGACACATCCAGGCATGTGCAGATAGGTAAGAACACCAGTGCAGGCAAATAGACATGCCCACATCAAGACAACATTCACATGGAGTATGGACACTGTAATGAGGTGACACACATATATGGTGATGATATCCAATGCATAACGGGTGTTACATGTGTGTGACACAAACATGTCAGTCGTGTCATGACGATTTGCAAAAATTATTGTGCAGATGTACTAGATGTCATAGAAATGTATGTGCAGCAGTATCTCTGTACATCTCTGAAACTGTGACCTGTCACCATCATTATGTCTTACAGATAATGCCTCGTACACGCCTTCCAGTGTACAGCCACCAGGAGGATGATGTCCTCATCCCGTACCTCCATGAGAACTACGAGGTGTTGTTCAGCCATGTGCTACAGCATGCCCAGCAGTGGGACGACCTGTGGCAGGATCTATGCAGGAGGGTGAACAATGTGGGTGGCCATAACCACACCTACCAGCAGGTGCGCAGACACTGCATGGACTTGATATGACATGCAAAACAGCATGCCACTGCAATCACCAGGGAACAAGGTGGAACAGGTGGTGGGCCACCAACCCAGCCCCCACTCACACACACAGAGGAGCTACTGGCCAGTCTGGGGACACCCTTAGAACAGCATCCACACACACTAGCTGCCATCGTGGAGGTGGGTGTCTCCCAACCAATGAGCCTGGAGTTGCCTGGTAAGTCAGTACTGCACATATGGCTATTATATCCCATTTAGTTGCATGTGTCACTGTACATTATGTAAAGTAACAACATATGCAAGGTATGTGGACACACATGCTGCATACTACAGTATGCTACCCTGTGTATGCACACATGTGCATACTATATGCTATTATACAGGCAAATGTGTTAACATGCACAGTGCACCCTGTGGCTGTCAGACAGTCAGGGATAATGTTCATACTGCTGTGTCACCCCTATACAGGTACCTCTGGTGTGCCGCACAGACATGAGTCCGTTGCAGGTGAGACTGTCATCAGTATCAGGCATGTTAAAGCATAGATCTATTTGCCATGTGGCCAGTTAACAGTTGCACACTTGATGTTCGTTCCAGTCTCAATATACAGGTCGCATCACCCATCATTCACACAGGCCACCCATGTGCAATATATACAAATGAAATGATACACCGAATTGAAACCACAGTAGTTGTCATTGCTACATGTGTGGTCAGCTGTGCATACAATGGTGGAGGTGTTCTACAATGGAGGCATATGTAGTATGCATTGGAACAACATGTGTGGTAAGCAAACAGTACCACACAGTGAGCTGTGATATGGGCAGCCCACAGGTGTTACCATTGTGTTATATGCCCCTGCATTGGGTGCACACATTGTGATGTGCCATCTGACATGTCCCAGACACATAGTTTTCTGGCTGCAATATTGTCACACTATGCCATGACCCATACCCCACATACCAAACATACAACCCGTTGTCTGCATAGCCCTGTGGATGGTGACATATCTGACATCTATGGGTGTATGTCATATGGGACAACACAGACATGTGAGATAGATGGCCATCACACACATTTGGTCAACACATGTGCACACATGGCCATAGGGGATGGCCAGAGACACGTAGTCACACAGTAGATGTGATGTGTATACACCCTGTTGCACATTGCCCACACATGGTCCAATTATAGCCTTAGTTGACTGATTATACAGTTGATGTGGTACACTGAACATCCTAAAAGCCTGTGTACAGCTAGTGGAGGTGTCACTGAAGTCTACCATATAAGATCTGTTGAACATCACGACTGTGTCATAGCATGACAGTAGTCACCTGTACAGCTTCCACAGACATTGACACCACATCAGGCCACAGATACTGTACATTTCCCTTGCTGCTGTAGGACATCACTGTTAGCTGTGCATCTCGTGTGTGTGGTACATCAATGTCATGTGGGAAATGGTGAATTGACATGTCCACTATGTGTGGACATGGTTGCCAGGCAGCTAAGACCCTGTAGTTGTTGTGCAGGGGTGTCATCTGTAGGTCCTCCAATGACCTGTCACTTGACACAGCATGGTTTGGTGTGTATACACCTCAGCATCGTGGGTCACAATCCACAGTTATGTCATGGGTATGCATGCAGTTATGGCTATGCAGTGTGTACATATTATGCATTGTACAGCAATATAGATGCCTCATGATGCCATGCAATGGCACAGTGTCTGCACTTCACACTGTATAGCAATGTAGATGGCTCACACTACCTTTCCATGCTCATGCACATTTGCTAAACATGCATTCTATCTGTAGGGCATACAGACAACACCGCAATTTGATGCCCATTACGATGCTGTACATGTGTCAGGACACCATTGTGTCAGGCATGTATGCATGTTAATGCACACGTCAGCAGATTACATGTCAAGGTCACATCAGCCATGTGTACTGTTATCCTGTTCTGGTCCACATGGTGTATCACGGGGATGCATGCATACTACCATGATTGTGTGAACTGCATGGCTACTGATATGACACCTGCTTGCTGTAGTGTGCACCCCAGGGAGGTATGCTTACTAACACTATTAATGTCTGAGCTGCATGCCCTCTGCTGTATCACAGGCATGCTGCATGCCAGCTGTCAAATCACATGCATGGTGTGTGTGTGTGTGTGTGTGTGTGTGTGTGTGTGTGTGTGTGTGTGTGTGTGTGTGTGTGTGTGTGTGTGTGTGTGTGTGTGTGTGTGTGTGTGTGTGTGTGTGTGTGTGTGTGTGTGTGTGTGTGTGTGTGTCTATTGTAATTTAGAGTTTTTCTTTGCATTCACAGGTGATGTAGGTGCGTTACCCTCCTGCGGTCCATCTGATGTTAGTGTCCCTACAGATACTAACAGTGATGAACATATGCATGTGGTACAGGCAGGGTTGTCAGGGGCTGAATCTGTGCCAATGGTTGCCATCCCAGCTATGTCCCCCTCATCCCTGCACACAGTTCTGCTGCCAACACATACCGCATCACCAGTGGCCATAGAGGAAGGACAGTCAGCGTCTGTTAGCATGGAACAGGAACGTGTGGTGGCTACAGAAGGTGTGTCTACACACCATGGTGTCAGTGCAATGACTGCAGATGTGCCACACAGGCATGTGGCCAGTGCTGCTCGTAGGAGGACCTCTGGCAGACATGCACCTGCAGGACAGAGCGCAGCAGCTGGTATCACCAGACGCATGTTCCAGTCTGTAATGGTGGCACAGGCATGTGCTGAATGGCAGAACAGAGAAGGGCAGAGGCTGCAGGGGGCTGCTATCCGTACCCTAAATGACAACATCCAGGCATTGGCAAATGCTCAACAGCAGATTGCTGATGTTCTGGACAGGCGATTGGGTGACATGGTCAGAATCCTTGACCGTGGCATGGCAATCCGCGAGCGTGAGCTGTCTGTGCTGGAACATCTGATAGGATTGGGGCATAGGCCATGTGGATGTAGGCCAGCTACACCACCTAGTGCAGGTCAACGTGAACATGCCACCTCACATGCCCGCTCCCATAGTGCTGGTAGCAGTAGCAGTGCAGCTGGTGCTGCACTGTCCACACCAGGACACAGCAGACCATGTGGACATGGCCCTGGATGTTCCCAGTGGGGACACGGTTCCAGTGGACATGTGTCATCGGACAGTAGCCAAGCTGTACCTCTGCCTGGTAGTGCTCGTGCAATCCCTGGCAGGCACAGGTCACGTGGCCGTGGCCGGACACAGTGAGCTGTACAACCTGGTCTGTACAATCTGGAGCTGTCAATAATACCCCATGTAGGCCTCACAAAAGGCAGAACTGTGTGCACACATACACGCACACAGCAAAGACATCTGTAGGGCACCACAACACCCACATGCATACTGAACAGACATGTCCAATCATATCACTGGCCCTTACCTACACACAAGATGTCATCCATTGGTGCAGCCTATACCCCTGGCAAACATTATCACCCTGTGCATATGATGAAGCCTGTGCTGCATCCCTGTCATCCACACCATTGGTGCAGGGACATGCTCAAATGGTCTGTTGCACAGGGTGTACAGAATAGTGAGAAGTGTATATTACATTAGTTGTGTAAGAATAGTGAGAGAAGTGTACATTACATTAGTTGTGTGTGAATAGTGAGAGACGTGTATATTACATTAGTTGTGTACTGGTGACATGCACCAGACATACCATGTAGTACAGGTTTAGCATGCATTGTTATATGTTCACAGTATGTGTCTCGGTAACAACAGTAACAGCATGTTGGTAATGATGCCCTGGTTCCCTCCTTATGGTCTACTTGCATGTGCCTACAGGTAGCACTGTTTGCAGTCTCCCATGTGTAACTGTGGAGTACTCACAGGCACATATGGCAATATCAGCATGCTAGACATAGCCTCAGCCTGACTGTTGGAAAGTCTAACATAACACAGATGTCCACACATATACTGATCCAGAAGCATGTGGGCAGTTTAATAGGCTACAGTGGCTAGAGATGATACATCCATACCAGGTCACATCACAGGTATGTTGACATGGTGCAGGGGTTGTACACAGCGGTCTGGCCAATTATAATGTTAGAGGCCACTTGATAGCAGGAGGCCTCACTGTGTAGCAGTAATACCCTGTCATATTACAGGAACATGCTCACACTCATGGGGTCAACAACACTATAACGCACACCCCATAATGTTGATGTGAGGACCCTTGCCTATGGCTAGGCTTATAATTGCCTCAGGGCAGATAGCCTAGTATGAACCTATGAACCTATGTGGTCATCACCGTCACAGTACTGTGAACCCACACGACGCGACACAGAGAAAGAACATGTACAGGTAGCCAGTGCGGCTGAGACCAATGGCATCAACAGGGTAGTGGACTGCATCACCATGAGGGGTTAGGGATCCTGTGTGTTCTGTATGGTAGCATACACCCTCACTCCATGCACCAGACAGCCATACATACCTACATACACACACACACACTGTGGAGACCACAAATGTCATACACATATGGATAGCTGATGTGTGTGATACACACACCACACCTGGCTACGTCATGCTTTCCACACTGCAGTATGTACAGATCTCTACAACACTGTACAGGGGTGTGTAACAATTGGGATGTATTCCCCACCATATGTGGCATATATGGTCACACAAGCAAACACACATGGCAGTACTGTGAATGATACACCTGCTATATGATTAGTCTAACAGACATGCAGCAGTATTGGCCGCATTATGTGTACCAACGCTACCTTTGGCAATTCTGCTGCTATATGCACACGGGAGGATGTAAGTGTTACAGGTGTCAAGTGACGTAATGTCGGTGACACCTGACCGCTGTGTAGATTTTATGTCTCCACCATCAAGTAACGGTAACATAGTGTACTGTTTGCACATGTAATGGTAGGATGGCGTGTGACACACCTGTGAGCCGTCCCCGGCAAACATCCATCTACACAGGTGGATCACCACTTTATGTACACACATCCATCCATACCTGCTGTACATCCTACCGTACTGTCAGTATGTCACCATATACAGGTGTCAATGATGGGGCTGCATTGCAACTGCATGTTGTAGTTAGGCACAGATTAGTTACTCACATCAGCTACTGCACGTGCATGGTAGCTGCATGCACACTACAGATTGTACATGTGTGTTGGTCCTACATTCCTGTCATGTAGCCATGTCTGTATGCATTGCAATTGGTGGACATGTGTGCTGACATACATAACACATGGACTGTTGTATGATATGATGGATGTCATGGGTAACTAGTGCAGAGGGAATGTGTCCTCATTCAACATTGCTGCCTCATGTACTGTTAGCATTCAACAGCCATGGACCCACCTTCCATTTGTGTGCGTATGATTGCTGTAGCCACTTGTCTGCACGGAGGACAGCAAAAGCTATGCTATGTACATATGTGTTGTGTGTGGGTCCATGCACATATCCACTGCAATTACATGTATGACATAGCCAAACATGTGTGTTCGTTGGTGTACAGCAACAGTCATCTGTCACAGCTGTGTAAGACCCAGGTTCCCTGGTATGTGCAGAGCCGACCTGGTTATGTACAGTGGTATCATTGCAATGCATAACACATGATGGAACCCTGTCGGTACATGTGTAGTCTGCACAGTTGCTGTAGACCTATGTACAGTGCATTGGTCATGAGTCACACGGTGTTGTGTTAATGTATGGCTGTGTATTGCTGGTCCAATGACATGGTGATGTCGGAGGGCTACATTGTAGATTGTGGTATGTACCTCTGTGATATGCACCTGAGACATCTGTGATAGCTCCTGAGTGTGTACTGGTCAATACATGTAAGTGGCCTTCATGTACGTGGGGACAGTAATACCATACTGTGCCCTTCCGTGTTTAGAATCCGTGTGCATGCAAGACAGCCCTTTGCAACTGCTAAGTGTGTGAGCATGCCCAGTACGCAGTTGTGTAGATGGACACACAGTACATTCCAAACTGCGCCCTTCCGTGTTCAGAATCCGTGTGCATGCAAGACGGCCCTTTGCAACTGCTAAGTGTGTGAGCATGCCCAGTACGCTGTTGTGTAGATGGACACACAGTACATTCCAAACTGCGCCCTTCCGTTAGAATCCGTGTACATGCAAGATGGCCCTTTGCAACTGCTAAGTGTGTGATCATGCCCAGTATGCCATTGTGTAGATGGACACACAGTACATTCCAAACAGACGTGTGATACTAAGCATGTGGGCATGGCCATTGACATCCTGTATAGTGATGGTGGTCATCCAGGCAACAGATGTCCATTTTCAATGTCACGATGGATGCCTACATTGAACACACTGGTTGCTGTCTTGAAGGGTGTACTGTCTGTGGTGCATCCCATATCTATGTAGTGTTGTTGTTGCTCCGTAGATATTTGGTTGCCCCGATCACACCACTGCCGTGTGTTTGTCTATGTCTACCTTGGGACAGTAATATGCTTTCAGACTGCTCACACTCTATACATTCCCTATCAACGTCCTTGCCTTTGCGGATGATGTCACCCACCTAGAAGTATGCCTCTGGGAGTGCTGTACTCAGTAATCTCGGTAGCGCATTCTGTAAATGCGTAATGCTGTAGTGTGATAAGGTAGTTAGGTGTATGTTCCACTCCCAGCCCTGTCAAGTGTGTGTTTGTGTGTGTGTGTGTTTCCAGCTGCCTGGGGACACAGTAATGCTTTTAGATGCCTCACACCACATACATTCCCTATCGGCGTCTTTGCCTTTGCGGATGATGTCACCCACCTAGAAGTATGCCTCTGGGAGTGCTGTGTTCAGTAATCTCGGTAGTTCGTTCTGTAAATGCGTCATGCTGTAGTGTGTTAGGGTAGTTAGGTGTATGTTTGACTCCCAGCCCTGCCAAGTGTGTGTGTGTGTGTGTGTGTGTGTGTGTGTGTGTGTTTGCGCGCATGCTCCCATCCGCCTGGGACGCAGTCTTGCTTTTAGACGCCGCACACCACAGCAGTTTGCTACCAACGTCTTTGCCTTTGGGGGTGATGACACGCACCTAGATGACTGCCTCTGGGACTGCTGTGCTTAGTAATCTCGGTAGCGCGTACTGTAAATGCGTCATGCTGTAGTGTGTTAGGGTAGTTAGGTGTATGTTCGAATCCCAGCCCTGCCAAGTGTGTGTGTGTGTGTGTGTGTGTGTGTGTGTGTGTGTGTGTGTGTGTGTGTGTGTGTGTGTTTGTGCGCATGCTCCCATCCACCTGGGGACACAGTCTTGCTTTTAGATGCCACACACCACAGCAGTTTGCTACCAACGTCTTTGCCTTTGCGGATGATGACACGCACCTAGATGACTGCCTCTGGGACTGCTGTGCTTAGTAATCTCGGTAGCGCATTCTGTAAATGTGTCATGCTGTAGTGTGTTAGGGTAGTTAGCTGTATGTTCGACTCCCAGCCCTGCCAAGTGTGTGTGTGTGTGTGTGTGTGTGTGTGTGTGTGTGTGTGTGTGTGTGTGTGTGTGTTTGCGTGCATGCTCCCATCTGCCTAGGGATGCAGTCTTGCTTTTAGATGCCGCACACCACAGCAGTTTGCTACCGACATCTTTGCCTTTGCGGATGATGACACGCACCTAGATGACTGCCTCTGGGACTGCTGTGCTTAGTAATCTCGGTAGCACGTTCTGTAAATGCGTCATGCTGTAGTGTGTTAGGGTAGTTAGGTGTATGTTCAACTCCCAGCCCTGCCAAGTGTGTGTGTGTGTGTGTGTGTGTGTGTGTGTGTGTGTGTGTGTGTGTGTGTATGTTTCCAGCTGCATGACAACAGTACATTGCTTTTACAGTATTCACTCTCCATAACATCCGTGCAGCGTCTTTGCCTTTGATGCTGCTGTCTGCAGGCTAGACGTGTGCCTGTGTGAATCATGTGATCCACTGATCACAGTAGCGCATTTTGTAACTGCGTGATGCTGTCGTGTGGTACAGTGCTTACGTTTATGTTCTGCTCTCAACCCTGTCACGTGTGTGTGTGTGTGTGTGTGTGTGTGTGTGTGTGTGTGTATGTATCTATCTACATATATATATATATATATATATATATATATATATATATATATATATATATGTATGTATATGGCTATCTATCTATATATCTATATATATATATATATATATATATATATATATATATATATAAAATGTAAATAGATATGTATGTTGGGATTATCACTCTTGACTCTGCTGCATTGTCTGTACGTGAGCACCATGGATTTATGTACATCTGCTATGGCTCTGTGATAGTGCACATACTGTGTGCTGTAGTGGGTTATACATGTGTAGAGACCGGTTATTGTGTTGCTGGGTATTACATGGGCATTGGAAACAATGTTAGTGCAGCACCTTTGACTGGTCGTATGCAGATCTCGGCAACAGTCAGCAGTGGTTATTACATTGGAGTGTGAGTATGGCTCATATCCATCTGTAGTAACTGTCAATTCTATGCACCTCAGGTTAACATTACAGACGCATGTTTATCCACAGGTTGTGGTTCAGATCCCAGGACTGTATGTGTAGACATTGACAGGTGCAGGACTGAGTTGTGTTGGATGCATGGAGGGGTGTCCATGGCCAGTAATGGGGATCTCTACAGCCTGGCAGGTATGGTCTGTGACTGTCCCACAACCTCCTGTATATGGCTGACACATGCTGTACCTGTGTATATGCAGACACACACACTTACCACAAACAGCTATGGCTATCACATACACACACCCATTGCACCACCATTGGGCCATGCAATAACCGTTGTTCCTCACACACACACACACACCTACATGTACATTGGATGGCTCTATGACAGCTCTGGACATGTTAACGCCACACCCTGTGCATATGATGTCACCTGTGCCACCACCTGTGATGTGTAACATTGATGCAGGATCTGACTAACCTGGTGCTGCTGCACACGGTGGCTTTATTCCACTGTATTGATGTTGGCATGCTGTTAACACACAGTGTGTTACTTCCAGGTGTACTTCAGCAGGCATGATGCATTGCAGCTATGGCCATCACTGTAGCATAGTTTACAGCACTGTTACTTCTGATGATGTAGTCTCCATCCATGTGCCATTTCACTGATGTGTGTAGTATTGGCAGCATGTGTGTCTGTGTGTGCAGTACGTGTGTGATGTGTGTAGTACACATGTATACATGCTTACAAATGCATATACGACATTACACGGGCTTCACCATTCGTACACTAGCTTACTTGTTCTTCCACACGCGCACACAGGCTAACACGCGCGCACACATACTTACTCGGGCTTACTGGCGCGCATGGGCGCAGACACACTGTGGGCAGGTTTGCAGGTCACATCGGTGGTATCCATGGTGTATGCGGTCAGTCTCCTGACGTTCCCTAGGATAGCTCATGACACGTCTCTTCCATTGAGTACTGACAGCACACATGTGACACTGCTCCGGTGAGGTTACAGTGTTTTGTACATACACACTCATGTTGTCACCTATCTTCTACTCTAATAGTCCCTCTAACCTACACTACACTACATGGTAGAGGCTTGGCCCATATGGCATGACATGTTGTGATTCACTATCCTCAGCCTCACTTGCCTCACACTGCATACAAATGCTTCGTTACATCTCTGACAGAGCGCTTCCACACATAAGTACCATTACGCAGTAGCCATGTTGTCTCCAGCTTGCCATTCATCTGCATGGCGTACTAACATCTAACTAAACCTACATTTTGTATGTATATTATCCATAAGTCTTGTTTTGAAGCGCAGCGCGTTCTGGTGGCACTGTGCTACGCTTCCACACCAGGGATCGGGGGAGGACAACTACTGGTTCATTGATATCCAATGGACAAAGCCGCCACTGGCCTTGGACTTGGACATTGGCATGCTTCTTTGACTGTATTCATACTGTATTTGCAGCTGTCATTGCTCCGTTTTGCAATGTGCAAAACGTTAGTCGCATAACATCCAGGTACATTTCTGCACATAACTCTGCTCTTGCATGGACAGCTTACTGTTTCATGTATCACGTAATTACCGTAATTTGCATAGCTTACACATACAAATGGGATATGTTGCAAATCCCAACATTGTCCGTGCAATGTTCGTGTTAGGGTCTTGCACGCCCCTGCAGGTGTTTGCTGAATAGCCTGGCAGTCATCTTTCCTTGCTGTACTCTCACTCAATCCATACCCGCTGGAGGCTTCATGTATCATGGCCTAGGCTTTGCTGTGTGCTATGTCTATTTGTGGTGTATGCATGGCTCTGGGTATGTCCCACTGTCATCATTGGTAAAGGTGACACCCTATAGGTACTTCCTGTAGACTGCTGTGTCATTTGACATGTCAGCACATACCTGTGGATGAACTTCCTACTGCAGAGCTTTTCATATCTTCTGAGTTATCTTGCAGTCGATAATGCTGTTTCCTCAGACATGTATCTACTTCAGATCATACATATCAACCTCCTAGTGCAAAACATCTGTACAAAGCCTAACATGATGGGGGGACAGATAGGGGCAGATTCTACATATTGCTCTTAAAAACGTAGATAGTTGACAGTATTATAGGTTTTGCATTAGTATGACCTTTCTGAGGGATTTGGGGTCTTAAACACATATGTTTATCATTATTTAATGACATCAGTTCTCAGGTATTTGGCAGACAGGTACAGTTTGTGAGAGGAACACACCACACATATGAGGCATACATCTGCACATTCGTACAGTTGCAAGGTATGTTTCTGATACTGGACATCAATTTCCTTATGCCAATACACACAATACATGGCGCCATCACAGGCCAGTTACCATTACATTCCTATTGCAGGACACACCCACCCACTGGGTTATATTCCTCACACAGGCCAACAAGTGCTTATCCACACTAATTATTCCATCATGTACCTTATGTGTACACCAGTATTTACGCTTTCCATCAGTGGCAGAGCTCACGTACGAGTATGGGGGACTGGACACTGTATTGGTGACACTGCATGACACCCTGAGGGACACATGTCTTTTGAGTCTGTTAACCTTGCTCATTGACTTTCACAGGCCATACATTGTAATTCACATTTGTGGACAAACATGCTTATGACTTGTACATGTTTTGTCATTTGTCCTGACGTCTTTCTTCTCACCTGTCCACCTAGTATCACTAGTTCTGTACATTTCATTAGGACGGGTTACCTTCATACCTCTCACCTGTACACATTATGGGTATAAGCCCTGGGGTTTGACCTATGATTCTGTTACATTTGTCATGATAATGTGCCTTTCTGGTAGATTGCTGACAAGCCATGACGGACTGTGCAGTTAGGTAATCATGACTGACATTTCTATTTCATGATTACTAACTCTCATAACATTCGTATTCCTGACTACGCAATTATTCTATCAACGGTCTGACTTTGTCTGAGGTATATTTAATATAGTCCCTATTTGTCTGTCGTGTACTATGCCTTAGTCCAGCTGTCTTATTCTGACATTCTGGCAGGTATGGTTACCATCTTGGTCGTACGCGTGTCCATCCATGATAATTGCTTACATGACACTGATATAGGTCCCTACGTCTTCCCCCAATGGTTTACACAATATCCAGTAGATGGGTTGCACCTTTTTGGAGAATGTAGGCATGTGCTATACCCACATAGGTATATTGATCACTCCCATGGGGCGTACCTAATAGATCTGTGCCAGCCAACACCTTGGCCCAATTCTGCATACCCATGATTCCCATACCTGACACACCTCCACAGTACCCATTAAACATGTTTAATGTGAGCGATAATAAAGTGTGAGGACACTTCTGAGCACTCCCCACTCTGCGGATATCAGCTCGTATGTCATACATTCAATCGACCCACGTGTTATTACCCTTGCACCTGCTACTGTTGCATGTGCACCTATATCGTAGTTGCAGGTGTGACTTCTTTTGCATCAATAACGGTTGGCACTTCGTACATGATCAATTTTTGGGGTCCTGCAAAGGACACCTATATTCATGTTTAACATGTAGAACTTGCAGGCCCTGTCACACTGGTACTTTCCGGGCAATGATTTGGAAACCATTGGTGTATTCTCCTTTCATGCATGTCTGTTTGTCTATCCATATTAGCTGTACCGTGACCTGTTTATATACATGTGTTATATGTACAGGGACATATGTTTGTTGTGTATATATCTATTCATGTATTGTGTGTGTATAGATTTATATATGTACATATATACATATGTCTGTACATTCCTCATCTCATAATTTGCTTTGGATTATGTCTGTGGATATATGTGTATATATATCTCCATATCATACCTTTCAACTGTACAGATTTCCGCTGCATGTACAGCTGTTTGCCTCTTATCTTTGGTCCATTTTTCATAACCTTGTGTCTATCTGGCAAGTTAGTGGCATATCATTAAAGACTGACATTGGTAAATAATGACAAACATTTCAGGTTATGACTTCATACCCTTCAGAGAATCCATGCTAGTGACACACCTGTTATTCTATCCACTTTCTGTTTGTTAGGGCAATATCTGAGGATTGTCCCTATTTGTACCAGTTGTTGTCATGGCTTTGTCCGGTTTCGTACTTTACGGGTTTAACAGGTATGAGCCATGTACATAGAATGTGGGGAAAACACCATTCATTTTCTATTCTGTGAGCGGATTACACACGCGCAGGCGCACTTGCATATCCTTATTGTGGGTTACATGTGTTTCATAGATAATTGTGCTTCCATGAACTTTCATAATTCTGACCGTAACAGTTACATATCTGTATTCCAGTTTACGGACTACTGCGAAACACACGTTCACCTTTACATATTTAAATGTGTGTACTGCACGAATGCTTTCATTACACTTTCAGGTTATATGTGCAGTAGTCGTAGGTCAACCGGGACTTCATTCATGTTGGCCGGATACCGGAACCACTATTCTATTGGTGTTCTCCCTCATTGATATGCATAACCATAGTACTTAGCTACATCAACATACGCCTCACCGCTTCACCTACGACACAGGCATCCATTCTCCTGCTGGGAAAAAGGCGGTACTACATATTACACATTCCCTACTGCCTACTGCTGTGGACTCCGGCTGCATTGTTAATCACTCCGAGGATATGCAGAACACCAAGGCATATAGTCCAGCCACATACAGGTCTTTGATTGTCAGGGTGTTCATTTAATGATCTGGGTTTAGGCTTGTCCACCTGGTGAACGGAACTTCCCTGGGCGAGGTCAAATGTCAGACAAAGCATATGGACAGGGATTATCTCCCTATTTTGAAGTTTTACCTGTGTTTATAGACACAGGTGTTTGGGCAGCTGTCAGCAGCTTATTCTGTTGGCATTACATATTATGGGTGGGGTTGTTATAGTCCATACTCCACGATGAGGGGTGTTCCCATTCACATTTTACTATTACCTGTATACAGTCATATGGGGATTATTTTTGGACATGAAGTGACTACAGGTATGCAGTTGTACATTACACAAGTGTGAAGGGCTGTTCCTGTAAATATGTACAGAACATACCTCTCAACCTCTTAGAGCACCGAACCTGCGCAAAACCTACACAATGGGGGGACAATTAGGGACACATTTTAACGATTGCTCTTACAAGCTTAGAACGTTGATAGAATGCTAGGTTTTGCATTAGCATGACTTTTGTGCAGGTTGTGGAGTCTTATACTCAGGATATTTCTCATTATTTAGTGACATCAATCCTCAGCTATTTACCAGACTGATGCAGATTGTCGGAGGCACACACCAATACTATGGGGCGAACCTGTGGTCATTCTTAGGGTTGCCACCTTTTCGACTGCCCAAAGTGGGACATGTTCTGTAGAGATGTCAGATTTTCCAGGACAAAACATACCTACAGCCATACATAGTACTGAACTTTAACCTTTTTTGTACATATAATAGCTTATTCTAGTAACATTTGAATTGCTTATGCTACTTCACATAACATATTGAGGATTCATATATAAAATAACCGTTTTATGCGACTATTAAAGTAAATTAGGAAATAAACTCTCAGGACATTTGCTATTTGTTGATTTTTTTCACAGGACATAACTGCCTACAGAGGGATTGTTACTCGCAAAGTGGGACAGGTGGTGACCCTAGTCATTCTGCGAATATCCGGACAGTTGAGTGGTATGGCACAGACCTCTGTAATATGCTGTTGTGTTCTGGCACAGCAGTAGCTCAGCATTAAAGACTGCAGTCGGAACGTGCTGACAGACAGTTGGGTTTCAGACTTCATACTCCAGACATTAATGCCAATGTGCAAACTGTTATTCTATCAAATTCTATGTTTCTAAGAGATATGTTTACAGATTGTCCCTGATTTTGGACCTTTGTCTCACTTATATTCATGGCTCTGTCCAGATATCTTGCTCACACAGGTTGACAGGTATGGTCAGTCATGACTGCACACAGTCAGTGTCCCTCACACTTGATCAGGGTTGACCTGTTTACGTAGTGTCTTCCTCGCCCTCATGCCATTTTCCACTTTGCAAATGTGTGCATTATATTCTCCCTCCTATTCGTGTCTGGACATGTGCGTCACGGGAAGGTATTTTATCCTGGGTGGTAGGTTATGCATGCCCACTTAGGGCTGGACAGTGTTATGGACCTCCACTGCATGTTCTGACTTGTGTCCAGATATCTACTGGATTGGACATCATGTCGTCATACCCATTCTACTATTTACACAAGTTGGTCATCCCATGAGGGATATTCCAAAAATTGGTCAAAACCAAAACAAGTTAGATAATGAAGATTTTTGTGGCTGCACGAAAATGTGCAGGGGTTTTTACCTGCAAGGGATACATGGTTTGCAATCCTGACACTGCCTAGGGTGTCAATACCTACTACATATGCGTAGGGGTCACTGTGTGTAGCTGTTTCTGCAACAAACCAGTGGACCAAGTACGGCTGGATTTGGTGGATGTTCTGGTATGGTGGCAGGTTGTGTGTTGTGGAGGGTATGCTGGGTAGGCTATTATGCATCCAGGTGTGTTGCGTTTGTTATGGCCAGTTCCATCAGGACCCATCTGTGGGTATGTGACAGTGCTGTATCTATACATTTGTCTCGCATATTTCCATATTCATATGTTTGTGAGATTGTGTTCTACACTATGGCCTGTCTGCTTGTCTTGCAGCTGTTTCTACATGAGGTTGTGTTTCTTTCCACTTCACCCACTGCCCCCTCATACACCTCCGGTTCACCTTTTCTGCATACAACACAAGTATCGCCTTTGAGGAATTTACCATTAAACACACACCCCTCACACGCGAATTACTCACACCCCATAGAGCACTACTTTGGTTGTTGGCCCATGACATGGCCAGAGTTACACATTGACTACCCTACATGTGTCGGGTACCTTTATGGTTGTGTGGACTACCCTGCCATATTTGCTTTTCATATGCTATACCTCACACACATAGGTACACGTCCTTACTTCACTTTCATAATTTGGTTGGTGTATCCGAGTACT
The DNA here is from genome assembly GCF_019279795.1 of Protopterus annectens. Lineage (NCBI taxonomy): Eukaryota > Metazoa > Chordata > Ceratodontiformes > Protopteridae > Protopterus > Protopterus annectens. The sequence continues at coordinate 1,549,923,078 of NC_056739.1, read as the reverse complement.
ACCTGTTCGACTGTGTCACATACACATTCGGATTATACAGCTGACTTCCGGATTTTGCCAGCCTGTTCTACTCATTGGTAGAATGGCACCTTTTCCTATGTCCAAGCTATTCCTTACACATGTCCGACCATTGTGGACATTGCCTCCCCACAGTCAACGGTTGTGTTTCCACCTTTTCAATTGGCCACAGTGTGACATAGGGTTACCACCTGTCCCACTTTGCGAGGGACAGTCCCTCTTTGGGCAGTTGTGTCCTGACATGTAATTGTCAACATGGCAAATGTTCTGAGATTTTAGGACAAACATATTTCTTATATTTTATGTGATAGTTGCATTAAACAGTTAATTCTGTATCTGAAATACCTGACTGTTATGAGAAACAGAATAAGCAACTAAAATGCTACAGGAATATGCTTTTCTGTAGGCAAAACAGTTATGTTCAGTCCTTTGTACTGGCCGTGGGTATGTGTCGGCCTGTACAGTCTGATGTCTGTACCAAACATGTCCCACTTTGGCCATTTGTAAGGGTGGCAACCCTACTGTGACAGTTGCGGTGAACACAGCATATTTTACAGGCTGACACATACCCAAGGTCAGTTCGGCAGATAGAACTTACAATTCTTGCCTATATCTAAGCTTATTCTTATAGCATTTCGGTATGTTATTCTGTTTGTTATGACATTTATGTATTATACGTCCAGTGAAATATGTTTAATGCAACTATTGCATGACGTCTACGGAGGAATTATGTCCTATATTCTCTGGACATTTGCCAGTTTTACATGTTTGTGTCAGGACACATCTGCCCACAGAGGGACTGTCGCTCGCAAAGTGGGACAGGTGGTAATCTTGGTCGACGGTACGGATCATACTGTTCCTTTCAGCCTACATGTGTCCGTGTTGTTATGGCTCGTTTATATGCTCCTTCTGTTTCATTTACATGCATATGCTATTTCCTATCACATTTGGTATGTGAAATACGGACATACCTTTTGTATGTGACTATTACATGGCTTGTGGGATATGATTCAGACATACGGTCACTACCTATATCTACATTTCTCCTCGTGTATTTTGTTATGGACACATCTGCACAGCTATGTTCCCTCCCTCAAATTATGGGTCGGCTGGTGACCCTCTCCATTGGACTGGATGTACCTACTGGTGGCGCGCTAACATCTGATACGTTTCACTTCCACATGGTATAGCTATCAACACTACATTGGACTACAGGCACACGGTTTTCCTGTCATTTGTTCATGGGTAGGGACCCGTTATTTCCTACCGTGCATTTGTGTTTGACTCTTCATTTTAGGTTCGCAGGGACTCTGCTTTGCATATGTTTCAGTCTCCATGGACACTGATAGGTACGATTACTATTGCTGGCGGAATATAATATTCAGCAGTTTAGGTTGCTCCTCGAAAGCTGACACTGACACGCCTCCCTGCGCAACTTCGATATGCCCCTTGCACTCACGCAAGTTTCCTATGCACGTGGCTGTGGCAGCTGCGCACCTTCATTAATATGCATATGGCACGTCTACTCCACATCTACGCCGCATGGCCGGCGCAAGCCTCACACCGGACTTGCGCCGAGCTTCATGAATCCTGGGGTTAGTCTTATTAGCAATACAAACATGCCTACATCTTGATGGAACAAAAATGCAGTCTGAATACTGTAAATTATCTTCAGTTTTACAATTCTTATCTTTATATTTATTTTCACATTCCCCCAATCCCTTGTATATATTATCATATAGTTTACTAAAATCTTGCTGTACTTTAGTTTCATCTTCTACTTTACAATGATTCTTATCAATTGTGGTCGGTGGTATTCATTCAACTATGCATTTGTAGTGTAACATTTCTTCTGGATTCTTATGGCTTTAAAATGCAAGCTTTTACCATGAAGAGAATAAGGCCCAACAATAACATTATAATAGCTATAAGCATGAAGAACTTTAAAATACCTCCTCTCCATCTGGAGAAAAGATTAGTTAAGCAAGCCCACTGGGAGCCTACAACTTCTTTAGCATGCGACAATTTGGCAACATTCTGAATTATCTATAGGTGACTATGAATGGCACCAGTATGATCAGGAGTAATTGAGAAGCATGCTATTTTCATAAGCATGCACGTACCCCCTTAAGAGATGAGGGTGAAATCAAGTGCCATGCCATTCTGTAGCACCACTGCTCACTGCAGTCAATTCTTGCGTAATCAAATTACTGGACTCAAAGGTGGAATTACTCAAAATTCCTAAGAGCTTCAATAACTTCATAGCAATTTCATTGCCCCATAAGCAGGTATAATTCCTGCTCCAGAAATGAAACCACCACCAAAATCCATGTGAGCCCTCTAAGAATAGTCTTTTGAACAATATTATGATAAACCTAGGAGGCATCTATTTTCTAAGTGGGTTTGGAATGTCTTTAGTGCCTCTCCTGCAATGAGCATTGTAAATCTTCCCTTCAGGTCCTACAGCTGAAATAACATGACCTATATAACAACAACCAGACCAGTCTGTAGGTAACCAGGGATAAGCGTGGCTTCCACAAACGTAGTAATATTCATCTAATGCTGCCATGGCCTTCTCTTCTGCCTGACCATTCCAGGTGAAATTGCAAGCACTATTTCCTATAAAAAGGTGTTCCATTTTTATGATAGCAAGCATGCCCTTTAACAATCATTTATAGTTGAAGTGCCATTACTGTAAAGAGAGTAGAAGCATGTTTAGTCTTTCAGTTTTTATAAAGTAAAAAATTAGATGAAATGCAGTGTGAAGCTCTGAATCAGTCACTGGTACAGGAATCATTGGAATATCCCCATCACATGCAGTAGGGATACGGTATGTGCACAAACCCAGCAGTTGCTAACATTTGAGAGTATGTGCATATGTATGCAAGGCAGCAGAAGAAGTATTAATCTGGGCTGCCATTCAGGTGTTTTCAATACATTTCCAACCAAACACCTGTCTCTATTTTTTGCAATGCGTGTATGTCTGTTAAGAAATAGTTCAATACTTACAGTTCCAATGGTTGCAGATGATGATGCATTGGATGGCAAAAGCAAATTAAATCAAATGAAGATAAGGATCGCATCAACTGTCCCAATGGTAGGTCCATAGGGAAAATGAGCATATTGCGGCCGGAAAGGATTTTGAAGAAACTGTAAACATGGATATTGAATTGTTTGTTCACAGTTCATGCAAATTTGATCCCCAAACAATATCCATCTAAAAGGATTAACTGTAGATCACTTCACAAATGAGTTTTGTTTGGATAAAGCAATCTCTATGTCATTGTCCAAAAGGCATGATGAATCTGATGTTAGATTCAGAAGCAAGAAAAAATGCTATCAACACTGGAGAAGAATCAATGGAGTTTATTTCAGACCAGGATGATGTAGCAGAGTCAGATGATTTCACTTCATGATCTGACAAAAAGGTAATGTGGAGTCCGAATTAATGGCAAAAAGTTCATAGTTAGTTCTGGATTTGGTGTGGATGGCAAAACGTCACTGGCTGTCACTTTCACATAAAATGATGTCCCTAGTTTTTATCTGGTTCTGCTGGTTTACGTGGAATGATGTCAAAGAAATCTCAGCTGTAATCATCACAAGGGAGAGTCGTCTTGACATGTGATACATGGATCCATGTAGAGGAGGTCCTCAAAATGGATGGGAATACCAGTTGTGAGCAAAATCAAATTTGGTCCCTTCCGTCTGGGACTAAGTGAGTTTCTTCGGGAGTATACTTTAATGTAGACAAAATCTTGGCTGCAAGTCATGACTGTCTTGCCCTGTAGGTCAGTGGACTACATACAGAATGGTTTGTGGTAATTCTGCAAAACAGAGCAAAGAGATATATAAAACAAAAGTACTGACTCATCAACATCTTACAATTCTAAATTTTTGGGAAAGGCCACTGTAGGCATTCTCATGGGTCTGACCATGTGGATTTCATGATGGAACAATTTTCTATTGGCACTAACTCCGCTTCTCATATTAAATAAAACTAAGGGCAAAGCGTCTGGTCACTTGAGACCAATTCCTAACAAAGCTTAGCTGATTGGGTTTTAATAGTTTGATTAGCTCTTTCTACTATCCCTGAGGCTTGTGGTCTATAGGGACAATGGAATGGATTTTGCATTCAGAGTTCTATAAATCTGCTGCCTTTATTGACTAATAAAATGAATACCCTGATCTGATTGAATACAAGAAACAAATGAATTCAGTTAAGAGTTTCTTGGCTACTCTTTTAGCATCATTTTCATACAGGGATATGCCTCTATCCATCCAGAAAAAATATATCAACACTGACGGATGCATATCTAAATTTCTGCACCTGAGACAGCTCAATAAAATCCCACTTTAGAAAACAAACTGATCCCAAGGCTTTTTCAGTGTTTGAATGGGTGCAGGTACTGATTTAGACACAGTATGCTCTAGGCAAACTACACAAGTATTTACAAAGTGTTGAGCAACTTCTGAAAGATGAGGGAATACAAGTCAATGAAAATTTGTTTATTAAAGCATTTTTGCCCAAATGAAAAGGTAAATGGTATGATTTTTCCAAGTGATTTAATACATTTTGTGGGGCTACTAGTCATCTGTCCAGGTGGTGTCATAAAAGGTCTGGAGATCGACTGCAGCTATCACCTATCACCTCATTCTTTCAGAGTCCCCTGTCTGTTTCTGAAAAGATAATGACTTCTATAATGAAAAATTATTGTTCGATTAATTTAGTTGCTGTAAAAATATAGCCTGAACAAGATAAGACAATGCAGCTTGTCTTGCTCCCAATCTGCAAAAGTATTACCCTTAGTTACAAAGGCATTGTCTGTTTATGTGCGACACACTTTACCACCACAACTTCCCTTAGTAATAATAAAGCATCTAACAAATCATAAACAAAAACAGCCTTTTTAATAGTATTATCCACTGATGTTAAATAGCCTTACCCTTTCCAAAGTGTCCCAAACTCGTGGACTATTCCATAAGCATAATGAGAATCTGTAAAAATTGTTACTGCCTGATCTTTGCCAGTATTACAGGCTTCAGTGATAGCTACAAGCTCAGCTACCTGAGTAGACACATTTCCATTTAACTGTCAGTTAACAAAATTCTGCCCTGCATACTAACGAAAAAGACTGCTACAAATTCACCATTGTCTCTTCAAACATTGGAGCCTTCCACAAAAAGAATTATATCTGGATTCTGCAAAGGAAAATTTTTAAATTTATCTAACCTAGGAGGAAGCATGTGTTAAAATGAAATACGCACACACTACCATTTTTCCTTCTCTGTATGCCTCACCCTTGGCATGGGTAAATAAAATACCTTCGAGAGAGATTTATGGTGGTGCAATCCTTGATGTACCTATATAAGTCAAGCAGACAACATGAACACCTAGGCCTAAGAAGAATAATTGGGGAGGATCTACATGTACTGTTTAAGAGAAACAAAATGTACATATCCGGTGTATCTTCAGTAGATATTCTTGGTGCTAGCTGAATCCTGCACTGACATCCAACACCAAATTGTAAGAACTACTGAAGGTGTCAGCGTCCATGAAGGATACCAGACACTCCCTTGTCTCCATTAGAGGTAGCTTGGTGGACTGTCATCTACCTGTCAACCTACCTTCCTGTGCCAGTTGGGCAGCCTGTTGTACTGCAGCATGAATAATATCACTGGCCCTTCATCAGACCATGGCATTTATATACACCACCATGTCTTTTTAGAAATGGTCATGGGAGGCCTGGTTGGCTGCAGCCAAGCCAAAGAGACATTAGCTATGGAGATGGAGGTTGTAGATGAACATCTCATTGCTAGCATCTGAGAACCTGGTATTTTTTGTTGTTTTGTTGGTATTTTTCTTTTTATGTTGTCACTAAAACATTGATATGTAGGTATGGAATACACTGGTATTAATATCTTGATCAGGAATGGCCCACAGATCTCCTTTGAACAACTCTGTCAAGCACTGTGTACCTGATATTGCCATACATCTAATATGGCTATGCATCAAATATGTCACATTACAGTAATGAGCAAATGTCCCCCATCCCCAAAGTACAGCAGCTGTACTACTACTGCAACTATTCTGGATAATGTCAGTGTGAACTGATATTGTGATAAACACTGGGAAATATAGTGACCTAATTCAGAGTATAACAGACAGTTTAACACACAGGTTGTACAGTCCCAGGCTAAATGATTTACAGAGCTAATCTGAGGAATCACAGATGGGTCTGTCTCCTCTTAAGCTTCACAATCCTTCTACACAGCATTTACCTATACTTTATAGATTCATAGACTCATATGAGATTACTAAGCTAATGGCTCCAGAGCCCATACAAGCCTAGCCAGTTTTACCAAGATTTTACACAATTTTTTAAACCTAGGGGAAAGATAACAAGAGTCAGCAAGCATGTTTTTGACAATTTTTTACAGACTGCCTCTGTCCATAAGGACATAGGTGCCACCCCAGGAGCAAATTTGCGATTTTCCATCCACTGGTACAGACAATGCTAGTAGATGGTTGAGAAGGACTCTTTCACTTGAATAGGAAGCCTATTCCAGAGGAGGGGCAATCTCTGTCTTTCCCACACAATCTTTTCATGTCAGAGATCACGTTTAGATCCTTGGAATGGTTAACCCTCTTGCAGTTAGTTTTGCGAATATGTAACATTTCCATCAGGACTGGGTCAGAGATTGCCTTGTAGATCAGGCATAGATCACCCCTCAGTAATCAGTAGGAAACTGAATACAGTGACAGGGCTTTTAATTGGTCCCCATATGACATGGTGGTTATACCCTGTTTTTTGGGGGGGTGAAAAACCTCTGAGGACACTCCAGCTGTTGTAGGTGCCTGGTGAGATACATGCTAAAGAGTGCATTGTACTTGATTATTGGTCTGATGAGGGCTGAGTAGAGGGTACTATGACATCTTAGATCTGGATGCCATGCCTTTACTTATAAGCTGAGCCACATAAAAGGACTTGTTCTCCACAGTGGAAACATGGTGGTCAGTGTTCAGAGTACTTTCTATCTGAGTACCCAAATTTCTCACCACTGGGTCCACTGTTAGAGGGTGCTGTCAATGTTGTAAAGTTGCAGGAGTATTTGCTTTACCAAAGGGCATTATTGTGCATTTCTTCACATTTAGTTTTGAGGCCATGGCTCTGACAACAATTGTTAGTGTACATCAGTACTTTCTATAGGATATCAACATTGTTTGGGACGTCAATGATTGACACAATTTGCAGTCATCATCAGACTTGGTTAGTCAAAGGCCATCTACATTTGCCTTGATATTTGAGAAGTATATCTCAAACAGGAGGGGGCCCAGCACTGAGCTCTGTGGCACTCCATTCATGACTGGCTTCTTGCCAGTCTTGTCATATCTGTGAGCCATTAGGCTATCTATCTTGTGATGTAGAGATTTATGCCAAATTTTGTGAGTTTATCTATGACATCTGAGTGGGATATTGTGTCATATGCTTTGGCCAGGTCAAGGTAGGATGTATGCACTGTCTTACCCTCATCCATGGCCTTGGTGACATTCTCAAAGAAGTCCAATAGATTGAGCAGGCAGGACCTGCCCTTGATGAAGCTGAACTTGGTTGGGTCTACAGTCTGAAGATTTCCTATGTTGCTGTTAATCAGGCTTAATCTTATCCTTTCCATAGCCTTGCATATGAGGCTAGTCAGACTTATGGGTCTGTAGTTTCCTGGGTCTGTTGATGTTCCCCCCTTGTTCAGAGAGATGAATGTTGTTACACTTCACTCTACTGGGATAAGGCCTGTATGGAGACTGGATAAATAGAGATCTGAGTGGGTCTGTTAGGTCTTGTTTTAAGCTATTTAAGCGGCACTCTGGGATTCTGTCAGGGCTCTTTGACACTGTGCTTCTAGTTTTACAGAGTGCAGTGATGACCTGCTCTTTTGCGATAACAGTCAAAGGAATGGTAGGGGGTATTTCGTGGGGAGTGACTGGAGGTGATGAGGGGGAGAAATTTGAGCTGAATTTATCAGCCAGCAGGTTTGCTGTTTCTTCTGGCTGAGAATAGGTAGTGTCATCTATAGCCAACTCAGCACATCGTTGAGTGTTTCCCTTAAGATTTCAGACATAACTAAAATGCTTTGTGGTTATCCTTTGCTTGGGAGGCTATTTTAGTCTTGTATTTAGCTATTGAGGACTGGACTAATTCCCTGATTTTCTTGATGAGACTAATGAGGGATTTTTTTTCTCTGTTGTGCACCCTCCCACTTGCTTCTAGACAGGAATTTCTTCCTTCTGTTGTATAATCTATTTATACCAGAGGTCTACCAGGGTGTCTTGTTTTTCTGGTTAGACCTGGGTTTAGTTCAGTCAGGTACTGCCATTTCTATGCAGTTGTTTAAGTGGTTGCACAGGGCATTCATGTATACTTTTGCATAGGCTTTCATGTTTTCGGGGTTAGGGTTTCCTTTTTTATAACCCCATGAAAGTATTGTTACAGCTTTAAAATGTGGCTAAGGAACAAAGCAACTATCAAAGTTCAATAGTTACTTATGTTAAGTTAAAGAAGTTTGTACTTACCTTGTTTTATGTTAAGCAAATGTTCTGTTTCAATGAGGTAATGAGACACGTGATATTACTGCTGTCACATGGCTTCTCCCATAGCACAATGAGGATCAGTGATTCCCTTCACACCTACATCACAACAATTTGGGTGTTTGGGCATGATGATTATACATATGACAGAAAACCTCAACTTTTTCTGAATTGCTAGTTTTCACATTGTGCATGCTATATAAGCTTCATCCTACATTCCCTGCAGCATACTGCATATTCCTGGGCATCTGCGAGCAGCAGTGCAGATGAACTGTTCAGTTCATGCCTCTAGAGGATATCTGCAATTCCAGACAATACATAATGAGCATAGAGTTACTGTAATGCATAGTTCACTTCTACCATATACCAAGAAGCTGGGCAGCCATGTTTCAAACTCAAATTGGTATGTTCAAACTATCATACACTACTTATATTGGGCTTTACCACCACAGTTCATGCAAAAGAGCTGTCTCCCATTGTGCAACAGTTGGCACATGCAAAAATGGGAGTGAATATGAATTTTGACCCATTTGTGTCTGCAGCATGCTACAGCTAACACTATGGCATCTGAGGGAGGCAATCCAAATGACTCTTGAACACAAAAGTGGTGTGCTGAGGAGAGTAAAATTTTCCTCCACCTACTCTATTAGCACTGTAGGGTAAAGCTCATGAAAGAGGGTTACCAAGGTCCTAAATATAAAGCAGAGGCCTTGGACAGCTTCGCTCAAGACCTCCCATGTGCCACTGGCATACCCCGTAATGGTGAGCAATGCCATCACCATTAGAGTGGCTTGAAAAGATGAACTCATGTCCTGTGTTGATGGGAGGCTGAGATGAAGGAGCACCCACCACCTATGTACTGCAAGTAATCCATGGCTTACCTCCAGATGTAAGCTACCACTGTTTCCCAAACAAATGTCTAATACACACCCATTTATTTCTCCTCAGTACCTGAACAAATTACAGAGAATGCACAATTGCACAGAATGAGGCTGGAGTGCATCAGGAAATGCTGATGTAAGTATACCTGTCTCAGGTAGTGTATGTGTATACATGTTAGCAATATGGTCAGTTGTTAAAATAGTAATCAGGATAGGTACAGGTTTTCTGTAGGATTACCACCTTTTCAAGTCTCCAGAGTTGAACTTTATTTTTTGACATTTATGATTTGCTCTAACTAACCATACCTTCATGCAGTGTGATATAATTGAATTACATTTTTACCAGGCAAAACAAGGTCAATGTTACAGACTGCCAATTGTTTAGGCTCTCTCCTAAAAAAGTTAAGGTGTTTAAGATGCTAAGGTAATAGCTTAATGGAAGTGCATCAGATATTGTGTTTGCCTTAATAAGATAAGACATTTGTTATTTTACCTGTTATTTTGAAACATGCACCCCATTAGTGAGTGTTAGCCCTTGCTGCATACAGTACTGGCACTTAGGTTGCATGCACCCCTTTCAGTTTTTGATCAAGAATTCTGGACAAAGCCAAAATGATGGGGGAACAAAGGGCCAAAATCTGGTACAAATTTTAAATATTGCTCTTATAAATGTAGAATATTACTAGAATAACAAGCTGTGCATTAGCATACATATTCTGAAGGATATGACATCTAAAACTCAAATGTCTGTCATTATTAACTGACTGCAGTCCTCAATGATTTGCCAGAAAATCACATATTTTATGAGGAACAGACCAAAAATATGATGCAAAAATCTGGATATTTTGTGAAATTCTGGTGACTTGAGATGTGTGTTTGCACAATCAATTCGGAATGGGAGCACTATATAGTGGATGGCATATATTTCTATTTGTGCACGTTTCTCTGGACTTATACATGTAACTCTACATATTAAGGTGCTGTCATCCTACTCTTATGCTGCCAGTGAGTTCAGTTCCCCCCTATTTTAATATCACTTGTGTTCGGCTTTTGTGATTGCTGTACTTTACGTTACTTCAGGTACTACAATTCATAGGTTCATAGGTGCATACTAGGCAAATGGCACTGGGGCCTTTATAAGCCTAGTCATTCATTCCAAAGTATCCCACAATTTTTTGAGCCTTAGGAGATATTTTAAGGGGTTTATGTAAGCTAGGGCATGATTTACAGATTGCTTCTGTCTGTTAGAGACCTGGGTGACAGACCTGGGGTGAATTTCTGATTTCCCATCCACTGGTCCAGTTTTCTCTTGAATGGGTTTAGGGAAGAACTCTGTTTCACATGGATGGGAAGCCTGTTCCAGAGGAAGGGACTTCATGGGAAATTATGTGAGAAATGCAGACTCCATGACATTGGTAAAAATTTCACACTTTAATGATATTAATCTGCCTGGACTGATGACATCACTGCATGTCTAACTGCAGCCTTTAGTAAAGTTGTGCAAGTAGCTCAGCAGCTTGAACCCCTAACTTAGGCATTTGATATGCTGATGGTTTGGGGTTCTATTCCCAACTCTTACTCATTTATTATGGCACACAATTTCTGGTAGGTGTTTAATTGTCCTCTTGACTAAAGTGCCAGAACAATGTGATATACACATTGACATGAGCTGCATGCTGTCTCTTAAATTTAGAAATTGTGTGCCACATATCATCAGAAGCGCAGCTAGTTCAACCAGTGCCCTGGGCCGGTACTATGAACCAGCTCCCCACCTCTTCATTTCATCAAGTGAAGAGCAAAACAAACAAATAGAAAAAAAACACTTCACTGTAATAAGCCAATCACTACATTTTAAGCGACTGACTTATTACAGTTAGATTTATGCCTCCCCCAGCTCTTCCACTGAAAGCAAAAAAAAAAAAAAACGGTCTGGTACACAAGTCAGGTGGTCACTGATGCACGACAACCCTTCCCTGCCCCAGCTATTCAGATCTCATTTCTGTGCCCTGCCCCAACCCTATTTCAACTTATTTTATTCTTTTTATTATTTTATTAAAAATGATAATAATAATGTCTTCTTTTAAACTGTAGCAAACTATTTGCTCTACAGTGCTTAGGTTTTATTTAAAGAAAATATTATTTTTTATACTTTTAAATGAAAGTAAACTGCTTGCTGCAATGTAACAAGCAGTTGGTACAGTTTAGACCACACACGGAGGACTACAGTGCTCAGGTTTCACTGTAAATGCAATCCCATTTTTTTACATTGGTATTGCATTAAGGAGAGATTGGGATTGCCTGATTGTGCCCCCCAACACTTTGTGATTGGGGCAGTTGCCCCTCTCACTGCACCCTAGCTACTGCACACCATCAATGTGTCTGCAGTCATTATTTAAACTGCAGATTTAACTCAACATGCAATTGCATTCCTTATTAGTCTGAGTGTGCTGAAGGCTGTGGGTTCAAGTTCTTTACGGGCTGTGTATTGCCACATTATTGCTGCTTGGGGGTGGGTGTTTCTTGACCATTGCATTATAGTACATGTAACATTGTTAGATGGGTTATGTTTCAGTTGCTTTTTTCCACTGTATTTGTACTTCTTTCTCCCACACACTGTTTCTTGATATACTTTTTCATAATATGCATTTATTTGATGTTTATTTTATTTCTCTACATTTATTTTACATTTATATGCAACACCATCCAGAGCATCACCCATGCATATAGACCGTGATAATGTTGGAGCAATAATGTGTCATTAAAAAAAATGTTACTTGTTATTTGAAAAACTTGCATCACTTTTGAAACATATCATTGATCATTGATTCTACCTCAGTTTATTGGGTTAATTTAAATGGATGAAGTTCCACAATCTTGCAGTCACAGATGAAATCCCAAGATATCAGATTTTGGAATATTCAAAGGAAAGAGAACCGTGTTGAGTAAATCAGGTACCACGGAAGATAGACTTCTGTCTTCACAACTAGTGAAAATATAACAATGAAAAACAACAGATATGCTGTGATTCAGTTTTGATGCATAATAATCTAAAAATACTAAACATTCTCTGGCATCTTGGCTTGTACATCTTCAAATGGATGGACGAGAGATATGTGTGTGTGTGTGTGTGTGTGTGTGTGTGTGTGTGTGTGTGTGTGTGTGTGTGTGTGTGTGTGTGTGTATATATATATATATATATATATATATATATGTATGGATCCTATTTAAGTGATCGAAGTATAGAACTTCGAATTTCATATGGCCGAAATGGGTTCCTATTAGAACAGCAAACGTTTAAAATAGCAAACGCACTTCTATCAAACTTGAAAACCCAAAACTGCCAAATGTTGAAGGTACTGAACAGCAATTTTTTTCCCAGGGAAAAAAATCGCTGGGCCTTCTCGGGACTTTGCTGTTTTCTACATTGTGGTGCGATCTCGGAGTTGGTATATTTAAGTTGGGGGCTTGGAGGGGGCAAGCCCTCTACTTTTTTTTGTTTGTACATTCATTTTTTTTTTTTTTTTTTTGGATCAGCAATTTTTTCCCTGGGAAAAAAAAAAATTGCTGATCCAAGCCTTCGACATTTTAAAGTTTCAGGTTTTTCAGTTTGATAGAAGAGTGGTCGCTATTTTAAGCATTCACTCTTCTAACAAAGACCCGTCAAAACCATATGATCGAAGTTTTAAAACATCGAACACTTAAACAGAGATCTCCATATAGCGCAGAATGGGAATATTCCCTTTTCCTCACTGTAGTGCGATCTTGGAGTTGGTATATTTTAATAGTGGGTGGTGTGGGGGTGCAGCCCCCCATGTGTGTGGTGCAGGGAGGCTTGCCCCCTTGCATATATGTGTTTTAATTTACTTTTTTTTCTTTTTTTTTTAATGTTCGAAATTACAAAACTTTGATCATATGATCCTGACCATATGAGTTTGAAGTTTTGTAATTTCGAACATTCAGTGTAAATCTATATATATATATATATATATATATATATATATATATATATATATATAAACACACACACACACACACACACACACACACACAGACACACACACACGCACACACACACACACATATATATATATCTATATGGTTTACTATCAAAATGTGGAATGGCCCTTATGCGAAACTGGGATAGTCGAATGCGTCTTTTCCAGTTTCTGTAATGCAATTCTGAATATGTTCGAATGCTTATTTGCGAATGGTAATCTTGATTCACTAATGTGCATTTGATTTTCTTTTAACAGATCGCACTACAGTGGGCATTGGGAAATTTACCCTTTTCCTCACTGTTATGTGATCTTGGAGTTGGAATATATAATTTGTAGGGGGGAGTGGGTAGCTACACCCTCCCCACATGAGGGGTGCAGGAGGGGCTTGCCCTCCTGCAAAACTATAAAAACTTGTGCTGTAGATGTACAATTTGTACAGCAGCTTCAGCACAACTTCCTGAGGGTCTAACGTCACCTCCTGACATTCCGAATTTGTTCGAATGCAGAAGTCAAGGTGATGATTTTCGACATTCCGTTAAAATGACATTGCCAAATTTGGAATGTCAGTTCAAGTAAGTTATATATATATATCGTCATGAAAGTCAACTGGAAAAGATAAAGAGGATTATGATGACATTTATGATCATAACGAAGGTATTACATGTTCTACAAATGGTGACAAGAAATTCACCTTAAGGGTGGAATAAAGCTAAGTTCCAGAGGTGGATCTTGACATCCCTTTTGAGAATATATAGTCACTTGTTTATAATCATACAAATCTGATGTCAATTCTTTATAGTACATAGATCTTTACTTCCTCCATGTGCTACGAGTTATAGATAGAGGAAAAAGAAACTCATTGTAGCAAAAGAATGAGGCAAATTCTTGGATATGAGCCATATAAGAACCTATAAACATAATAGTGTACTAGGAAGAGATGATAGCAAACAATATATGTTTAACTCAGAAGTCTGAGGGAAAAGGAAATTTAGCTGCAGTCCCGTTTAAACAGATCATAAATGTTCACCTATGGACTATTCCCCTTGCAAAGCATAGTCATAATTAATAAAGTAAGGACAAGGTTCTAAGAAATAAATAAAATGTAACTTTCAGCTTTTTTTTTTTTTTTTTTTTTTTTTTAGTGCTTTACTCATACAGTATACATAAAGTTTAAGAGACATAAGAAAGAGCAGAATAACATTTTCCAAGTTGAAATCTCTTTTTTCTTACTTTGCTTTTGTCCTACAAAATCATTTTAATCTTTTGGTTCCATTCTAACCATTAAGGCATCTCAGTTTCATGGAGGCTAGTAAAATGCTGAATCATTTGTCAGCATATGTCACTTTATCATTTAGCACAAGTTGCCGCAATAGTCATGTAGCTCATGGAGCTTAAGTTGCACCTCAGTTCTACAAAACAGAAAAAAAGTTTTAGGTGCATGATGCATTTTGCAGCATTGAAAGCAGTAGCGTGCTCAGTAATTCCTCACAGAGCATGACCAGAAATGTATCTCTCTTCCTGTTAAAACTTTAAAAGTTGCAATACCCCATCTTCCACTCTTTCTCACTGACAACATGGTCATTTTCCAATCAAGTCACTCTCAAACCAACATTTAATATTAACACTAATCAGACTTACATGACACGAGTTCTACCAATGTCTCATAAACCATAAACTTCTGAACACCTCCAAGACCAAAACAATGTTTTTTGTAATTCCACAAAAAGTTCACTAAGCACTCTACTCTTTAGCTATCCTTGACTTTCCTAACTCTGCAAACTACTCCAACTCCAGACATTTACTACTCTTGCAGATAAACTTCATAATAAAACTCCTCATACAACCCAGTGGCAGCTGGTGACTTCAAATCAAAGGGGGGCTACAGGAGACAGCTGAATGGGTGGGGCCAATGGAAATGGGTGTGGTCAACCAGAAAGGGGAGGAGCTATGCTCAAAACCACAAAAACTGTAACTTTAATTAAATATGCTGCCCTGGGTGCCAAACCGTCATTATGAGAGTCCAATCAAGACTAAATGAAGTGTAGAAGAAAAAAAATATTTCAATGCATTGGCTGCATGACAGCTTACTTAATATCTAGATGGAAACAAAAAGGTTGTGATGCATGAAAAAATAAATTACTTTTTAAATACATTACTGGAATGCAAGTCAAAATCAAGTATAAGAAAAACAAGCAGCACTCAACTCAAACCACATCTCCTTGCACTGCAGTTCTAATTATAATTTATATTCAGCTTTATTAAAGTTCCAAGTAACATGCTGAAAGTAGCAATCTCTGTGATACCCCCACTTGTAAAAATGTTTCTTATCCAAAAAAGACCTGCTGCCTGACAACAACTGTCTACTTATTTCATGGAGAAAACATGATCACAGTAAAAAATGAAAAGCAAACAAGAAACAAGCTCAAGATACATTGCTTAAAGGTTTACTGTACAGGTAATGGACCACACATGATAGATTGGCATTCTGTTTGGTTTACATGTAAAGCCTGTAAAGATGACTGCAAGTCTTCAACAAATGTAATGAGCTTCTTAAAATAATGTAATCCTGTCCTTTATTACAAATACTGCCATATGCATTTCAATACCCAAGGCTTATACATTATCTAGTTATGTAAGTATTCTCTGCATGGAAACAACAGAAAGGCTTTTAATGTTGGCAATTCTTTAACAGTGTGCTTATTAAAGCTTACTTGCATCTTATAAGCTCAGACAAGTTTACCCGATGGTCATTAAAGCATTGCTACTTAAACACAGAGCAACAGGCACTTTCTGAGTAATAATAAGCATAAATCAACAGTATAAAAATATGACAGAAACCAGAACATTCTGAAAAATCAAGGACAGAATAAAAGTAGCACTTGTGTCTACCTTGGATGGAGGGATACTCTGCACATTTACACAGCATAACTGCTCCTTGCCTTGCTTGGACACATCCAGAGTCACTACATGGGGAAGTGGGGTGCAACAAGTATGCCACAATTTGGAATGTCTCTGGCTGACTGTGATGGCCCTGACACATTTGTCATACCTCTCAACCTCAGAGCAAGAAATCTGGACAAAGCCATACATGGATGTGGGACAAAGGCCCAAAAATAAGGACAATTTTTAAATATTGCTCTTATAAACTTAGAAAGATAATAGAATAGTAGGTCTTGCATTAGTATGAATTTTCTGAAGGGTATGAAATCTGAAACTCAAATGTCTGTCATTATTTTATAACTTCAGTCTTTAATGATTTGCCACTAATTTGCCAAAAAAACACAATTTTATGAAAAATGGACCAAAAATGTGATGCAAAAAAATAAAATAGCCACACTGGGAACCTGTCAAAGAAAGGACACTTCTTTAATATTAGTACTGCTAACTTGAGCAACTGACAAAATAAAAGAATCTACATGCGTTTCTGAAATAAAAGTAATCTATAACTCTGATTATTACATTTATTTCTTAATTGTAAACCCTACACATTTTATTCCAAAATTGCCATTTTGCAGCGGTATTATTAGGGGTAGAGCAACATTTTGAGCCAAAATTGGGGACAGTTGAGAGGTTTGGATATGCCTAATTCTATAAAGTAATTTATTTACATGTACCTCTCAACCTGTTAATGCAGGAAATCTGGACAAGGCCAAATATACTGGGGGAACATATAAACAGTACTAAAAATTGTCGTATAAACTGAAACATTTGATAGAATAACAGGTCTTGCTTTAGCATGCATTTTTCTGAAGGTTATGAAGTTTGAAACTCAGTGTCTGTCATTATTTAGTGACTTAATTCCTAAATTATTTGCAAGAAAATCACACATTTTATGAGGAGCAAACCAAAAATAAGAATCAAAAATCTACTCATTCTGTGAAAATTTGGACAGTTAAGAGGTATAGTTCAGCCGGGGCTGTCTTTGAGTTTGCCGCCCTTTCCCCTCGCAAAATCATGGTCGAATGGAGCCTCCCCCCTCCAGCCATTCCAATGAACCATTACTTGTCTATTTCACCCCATTTACCATAAACACTAATGTGCATACTGCTTTACTTCTACACTGATTTGGACTTCATTTAAAAGTTTTATTTTGCATTTTACAGCACAAACACTAAGACATCTGCTAAACAAAGCAATGTAATCTCACAACGAAAACAGACTTAGCATTAAAACTTCTCTGCCCTTGAAACTCACATTCATTGAAACAGCATTGAAACCCACATTCAAAGAAAATACATTTTGCCAGTGGCAGATAAAGATTAACTTTGGGCTGTTTTCAAATCATAGGCCCCTTGCACACTAAACATATACGTGGTCTTTGATACATCTTCCTGAGTGTATTAAATTATATTCTTTGTACAATATAGTACAGTTGTTAGAGGGTGTTTTAAATTTGTTTTGAACATTTTCCAGTAAACAATGAAACAAAATGCATATACCAATAATGACAAAACTGCCCAATTCAGAACATTTTTCCAGTAAACAATGAAATAAAATGCATGCACCAATAATGACAAAACTGCCCAGTTCAGAACATTTCTATCATAAAAGTCTACTCAAACTTCTACAGTCCACCAGTATCAGTAAAAATGCACAATCTCTGAAGAAGTAAAAGTCATCTAAATAAAGAAATCTGTAACTAATGAAGAGGTTGCTGCTAGCAAACAACTATATTTCATTGTTTCATCTACAAATAAAGTGCCTGTTGCCCTTGAGGAATAAATTGCTTATGTTGCATTAAAAAAAAAAAAACGATAAGCTAGTAATATTGCAATAGGGAATGGATGGCAAACTGATAACAGGTTCATAGTTACTAGGTATCTTCCCCAAAAAGGACTGCAGCATCCACCCCTTTACAATACAGTACAGTATCAGCAATGCATCTACCAATTGTGGGAGTAGAACCCACAGCCTTCTCCATCAAAAGCAAGTACACTACCTGTTGTGCTATTAAAAATACAAGCAGATTCAGCAAAAGCAGCACTACACCTTTGTTCCCCTGTAGCTCTCAGCTTCTTGTAAAATCTACTTGACACTCAGCTGTATCTCTAAACTTTGCAGCACACAAAATCTGGAAAAAGCCAAAATTTAGGAGGGGGGGGCAAAAGACCAAAAACCAGGGACACATTTTAAACATTGTTTGTATAATGTTAGAAAGTTACGTAATAAAGATGATAATCCCAGCGAAACAACAAAATTGCAAACACACCAAAGGTGAATGAACGCCAGGAATACAGGATACTGTGCTGGAAACACTTAATTTATTGACATAAAATAGGTTGAGCGCTTTCTACAGAAGTAAATCTGTCTTCTTCAGAACATCATAGCATGGAATCATGACGCTTATATATCATAATTGAAGTAAAAACCCGCCCTAAATTGTAATTAAACAATAAATCAATTATTAAAACAGTGCTATCTTACACATTTCATACAAATGCAATGTATACATCTTGCTACATAACCACACTAAAAATATAGTTCATATAATTTACGAACCCTACTAATCTAAAAGCAATAAATATCTAAATCACTATTTTATATATACTAAATAAGCAAAATCACAAATTATTAAAAACAGTTATATAATGCCATTTGATTATTTTTCTAAAAGTGGAATAAAATGCCTTCTAAAGTGGCTATCAATCAAGATATGTATAATATATATCAATCATGATATTGGTAGAAAAAAATATTTGTGAGTTGAATTTATAAAATAAAATATATATATATGTAACATATTGCCCAATGCATGTAACACATTATGTGACATATGATATATAATATATAATATAATATATGACATACAATATAATATGGAATGCAAACATTATATAAATACTGTAATGAATATAACAACATATTGCACAATTTATTGAACTAAACCCTGACTAGTGGTTTTGTAGGAATCATTTCATTAAGGCCTGGGGGGGTGGCTGCATCCAACCTTATCTGCCACCTGATTTCCGTTCCCCAACAACAGCTTTTATGTTAGGAAAACAACATCTAGAATTGCAAACTTGAATAGCTTGCACTGTGGACTATTAATAAGATGTCTTGATAGTGCATTATTAATGTCACACTTCCTTATACAGTATATATGATCATATATCCTGTTTTTAAGACAGCGTCCGTCTTACCCACATAGAAACTCTTGCAGGTTTGACA
Organism: Protopterus annectens; assembly: GCF_019279795.1. Classification (NCBI taxonomy): domain Eukaryota; kingdom Metazoa; phylum Chordata; order Ceratodontiformes; family Protopteridae; genus Protopterus; species Protopterus annectens. Next base: position 1,549,903,429 of record NC_056739.1, on the reverse strand, counting down.
AACACTTAAATATATAACATGCTTAGATAAACAATTACCATTAGAAAACCAAATCTTACTCTTTAAACAATTGTTCAAAGTGATGTTGGGTGTATCCAAAATATAATTGCAATAATTACATTGGCCACATCTTCTAGTGCCTGTCCTCTTCACATTAATGTTTTTCTGGAATTTAGATTTTAATTCAATTATTCTTTTAAGTTATTTCCAGTTTTATACACGAAGTGTGGCTCATCAGTAATCTTGCTTTTAATGGTCTGATCACTGGTCATGATATTCCAATTTGTGGTAATAATCTTTTACCTCTTTTGAATATTTACCATATTGGATAATACATGACCTTGTGTATGTGTTTGTATTTTTGCTCTCAGCCACTTCCTCTGACCCGCTATATTCGAACTAATATCTCCGGTGTAGATTTGGATATACCCACCCCAAAAGTGGCTTATATTTTAATCCCCATTCATTCTTGACATATCCTGTAATGTCTTTCACCATATTGGGTGGATATCCCTTGTCCAAGAACAATCGGCCAATATATTCCAATTCTTGGTCCACTATATGTCTCTCAGTAGTCATGCAGTGCAACTTAATGCACTGCCCTTGATAATGCCCCTCTTGGTGTTATATGTGTGTGCACTACTATAGTGCAGGTAGCCATTACTGAAAGTATCTTTTCTGTGGATTTTGGAGTGAAATTCATTGTCCTTGCTGTAGATCTGGACATCCAAGTAATTTATACTGTGCCTATCATATTGATGGGTGAATTTGAGGTAATCCGTAGTATTGTTGATGTAACTAATGAATTCATACAATACTTCAACTTCACCTTCCCAAAGTATAAAGATATCGTCCAAATAACGGACATATCTTTTAATAAAGGACATCCAATTTGAATTTAAAATGAATTCCACTTCCCAATCCAACAGTACCATATTGGCATAAATAGGAGCACAGGCAGTGCCCATGGCTACCCGTTTTCTGTCTATAATACTCCCCTCATAATAGATGTAATTATGGTCTAGAACAATGTCCATAAATTCTGTGAGGAGGAGATGTCATCCTGGCCTAGTCCACTCACCCCAAGATACTACTAATAAATCTAGATATTCCGTCATCCTTAGGAATACAGGAAAATAAATCCTGTACATCTATTGTCACATAAATTAATCTGGGGACCATAGTTCCTTTTAAACAGGCCCAAAACTCCCAGGAGTCTTTCATAATATGTTCAACTATATCATAAATATGTTTGAGTTTATAGTGGATGACTTGTCCAAAGGTAAAGGCTTTACTGGCACTGCCAGATATGATAGGACGAAAGGGTGGATCATATATATCCTTGTGGACCTTAGGAATGCCCGTAATAGTCGCCAGAATGGGAAATTCAACTTTAAGAAATCTATATAGATCTTCATTTATTCTATTTTCCACTATGAATTCTTCTAAGTATGAATCAATTCGACTGTGGGCTATGTTGACCTCATTTATAGAAGAGGGAGTATACTGTGTGGAATTATTTAGAAGATTGAAAATTTTACTTTTATATTGTTCCTGATCATAGAATACTATTCCCCCACCCTTGTCCGCAGTAAGAATATATTATTGTCACACAGTGCTTGAATAGCATCCATCATGTCATTACCAAATTGTTGCCCTTTGTATTTGTACTTACATTTGTTATATAAGGAATATACCTCAGTATTTACTACATTTTCAAAAGATGTCAGTGTGTTACACATGGGTGGAGTGAAAGTACTCTTTTCTTGAGTCCCTCAATCTGATTTGAACTAATACTGTTCTGATTTTTAAAAAATATACCCAAATTTAATTTTCTCATAAACAATTTTAATTCAACTAGGGTATCTGTTATATCAAACTTGGTGTCAGGTATAAATTTCATACCCTTAGAGAAAATTTGAAAAATTCGTAATACCGGATGAGAAGTATAGTTATAAATCTTAATATCTCCACAGGAGTGTAGAATACTATTTTCCTTGGCATCTGAGTTAATACTTCCTCTGTAATACTATTAGGAACAACATCTAAATATCTGGGGTTGGAATTATGAAGATTCACTGATGGTTGTATCTCGGTTCCTCCAGGAGTTCTTTCCTCTCCCTTCGGTTCCACCGTTCTCCATTTGTCCCTCCCATTGTCTAAAAACAGTCATCTTCCCAGTTGTATTGATTAGGATGTCCTTCATCCTGTACAACTTCACTAACATAAGCAGCAGAGCGATTTGTGTATCTATTTTTGTAATAAATTTACCATCATGCCCATTTTTCCATCTGTAAGCTGTCCCCTTCTCATATTGTACTATATCCCTTTGTAGTTTTTATACTTCCTTTCATAGGTCTTTTGATACATATTTTCCGTGATATTCATATTGTTTAAAATAAAGTTTGTCCCACTGTGTAAACATTAAATCATCCTTAATCTGTTTATCCAATCTGTCTATCTCATTAATTTTTGAATCATTACATTCCACAATAAATCTGATAAACTTCCTACCAAACTCATCAAACATATCGTTGCAAATCTTGATATTCTGTGCATTCATTTCAATCCCCAATGGTTCCTTAAAGAACCGCAGCCCCATGGGTACAATCCCACTTTCCAAACATTTGTGCAAATATAAATTTTCAACCTGAAGGTTTTAACCTTTGTTAAATTGTTACCAAAAGTAAAATTAACTTTTTCAAGGATGGGTGATTCCTCCTTCACCAACAGAATAAAAATTTGAAACCGCTTGTGGAATGTCCTTGAAATCAAGCGGCATATCCATAAATTTATCTAAACAATAATCTTGTCTTTTCAAACGATCCACTTGAGTAGATGCAGCAACTTCATTGGAAATTACAGTACCTTTCTTAGGTGCCTGAATGGCGCCTTTCCTTTGTCCTCCCACCATAAGTACGAACCGTGGAAGACGTTTAGGTTTGGCACCTGATATGAGACAACGGTCGCCTTCTGTGTTGTCTACATTGCCTGTCGTAGTATTTGAAGCTGAAAAAAGCCACGGCTGCCCCTTCGTCACATACATCCTTCCTCGGTGTTGGGGAAAACCTCCTCTGTCGTTAGGAATATCGTCACTGGCGTTACCCATAGAGGAGCGGGTGAACGAGCAACCTGCGGGTTAGGTTGAAACTGTTTATTTGGAGCAGTACTAGCCGCGTCAGTAGTTCAACAAGTCTAGTAATTTCCTCAAGAATGGTCATCTCAGAATGAATTTTATCTATCTCGCCCCTCGAAACGATTGGAAACATTAAGCATCTCCTGCATGGAATCCATCGAAAACAACGTAATAAAGATGATAATCCCAGCGACAACAAAATTGCAAACACACCAAAGGTGAATGAACGCCAGAATACAGGATACTGTGCTGGAAACACTTAATTTATTGACATAAAATAGGTTGAGCGCTTTCAGAAGTAAATCTGTCTTCTTCAGAACATCATAGCATGGAATCATGACGCTTATATATCATAATTGAAGTAAAAAGCCCGCCCTAAATTGTAATTAAACAATAAATCAATTATTAAAACAGTGCTATCTTACACATTTCATACAAATGCAATGTATACATCTTGCTACATAACCACACTAAAATATAGTTCATATAATTCCTACTAATCTAAAAAGCAATAAATATCTAAATCACTATTTTATATATACTAAATAAGCAAAATCACAAATTATTAAAAACAGTTATATAATGCCATTTGATTATTTTTCTAAAAGTGGAATAAAATGCCTTCTAAAGTGGCTATCAATCAAGATATGTATAATATATATCAATCATGATATTGGTAGAAAAAAAATATTTGTGAGTTGAATTTATAAAATAAAATATATATATATGTAACATATTGCCCAATGCATGTAACACATTATGTGACATATGATATATAATATATAATATAATATATGACATACAATATAATATGGAATGCAAACATTATATAAATACTGTAATGAATATAACAACATATTGCACAATTTATTGAACTAAACCCTGACTAGTGGTTTTGTAGGAATCATTTCATTAAGGCCTGGGGGGGTGGCTGCATCCAACCTTATCTGCCACCTGATTTCCCAACAACAGCTTTTATGTTACCCCTCGGGGTGGGGAAAACAACATCTAAATTGCAAACTTGAATAGCTTGCACTGTGGACTATTAATAAGATGTCTTGATAGTGCATTATTAATGTCACACTTCCTTATACAGTATATATGATCATATATCCTGTTTTAAGACAGTCCGTCTTACCCACATAGAAACTCTTGCAGGTTTGACAAACACTTAAATATATAACATGCTTAGATAAACAATTACCATTAGAAAACCAAATCTTACTCTTTAAACAATTGTTCAAAGTGATGTTGGGTGTATCAAAATATAATTGCAATAATTACATTGGCCACATCTTCTAGTGCCTGTCCTCTTCACATTAATGTTTTTCTGGAATTTAGATTTTAATTCAATTATTCTTTTAAGTTATTTCCAGTTTTATACACCAGTGTGGCTCATCAGTAATCTTGCTTTTAATGGTCTGATCACTGGTCATGATATTCCAATTTGTGGTAATAATCTTTTTACCTCTTTTGAATATTTACCATATTGGATAATACATGACCTTGTGTATGTGTTTGTATTTTTTCTCAGCCACTTCCCTCTGACCCGCTATATTCGAACTAATATCTCCTGCGGGTGTAGATTTGGATATACCCACCCAAAAGTGGCTTATATTTTAATCCCCATTCATTCTTGACATATCCTGTAATGTCTTTCACCATATTGGGTGGATATCCTTGTCCAAGAACAATCGGCCAATATATTCCAATTCTTGGTCCACTATATGTCTCTCAGTAGTCATGCGTGCAGCACGATGCACTGCCCTTGATAATGCCCCTCTTGGTGTTATATGTGTGTGCACTACTATAGTGCAGGTAGCCATTACTGAAAGTATCTTTTCTGTGGATTTTGGTGAAATTCATTGTCCTTGCTGTAGATCTGGACATCCAAGTAATTTATACTGTGCCTATCATATTGATGGGTGAATTTGAGGTAATCCGTAGTATTGTTGATGTAACTAATGAATTCATACAATACTTCCCAAAGTATAAAGATATCGTCCAAATAACGGACATATCTTTTAATAAAGGACATCCAATTTGAATTTAAAATGAATTCCACTTCCCAATCCAACAGTACCATATTGGCATAAATAGGAGCACAGGCAGTGCCCATGGCTACCCCTTTTTGTCTATAATACTCCCCTCATAATAGATGTAATTATGGTCTAGAACAATGTCCATAAATTCTGTGAGGAGGGAGATGTCATCCTGGCCTAGTCCACTCACCCTGCGACTACTAATAAATCTAGATATTCCGTCATCCTTAGGAATACAGGAAAATAAATCCTGTACATCTATTGTCACATAAATTAATCTGGGGACCATAGTTCCTTTTAAACAGGCCCAAAACTCCCAGGAGTCTTTCATAATATGTTCAACTATATCATAAATATGTTTGAGTTTATAGTGGATGACTTGTCCAAAGGTAAAGGCTTTACTGGCACTGCCAGATATGATAGGACGAAAGGGTGGATCATATATATCCTTGTAACAATTTAACAAAGGTTAAAAACCTTCAGGTTGAAAATTTATATTTGCACAAATGTTTGGAAAGTGGGATTGTACCCATGGGGCTGCGGTTCTTTAAGGAACCATTGGGGATTGAAATGAATGCACAGAATATCAAGATTTGCAACGATATGTTTGATGAGTTTGGTAGGAAGTTTATCAGATTTATTGTGGAATGTAATGATTCAAAAATTATAATGAGATAGACAGATTGGATAAACAGATTAAGGATGATTTAATGTTTACACAGTGGGACAAACTTTATTTTAAACAATATGAATATCACGGAAAATATGTATCAAAAGACCTATGAAAGGAAGTATAAAAACTACAAAGGGATATAGTACAATATGAGAAGGGACAGCTTACAGATGGAAAAATGGGCATGATGGTAAATTTATTACAAAAATAGATACACAAATCGAAGTTGTACAGGATGGGAAGATGACTGTTTTAGACAATGGGAGGGACAAATGGAGAGCAGGGAACAGGAAAGAACTCCTGGAGGAACCGGAGATACAACCATCAGTGAATCTTCATAATTCCAACCCCAGATATGTAGATGTTGTTCCTAATAGTATTACAGAGGAAGTATTAACTCAGATGCCAAGGAAAATAGTATTCTACACTCCTGTGGAGATATTAAGATTTATAACTATACTTCTCATCCGTATTACGAATTTTTTCAAATTTTCTCTAGGGTATGAAATTTATACCTGACACCAAGTTTGATATAACAGATACCCTAGTTGAATTAAAATTGTTTATGAGAAAATTAAATTTGGGTATATTTTTAAAAATCAGAACAGTATTAGTTCAAATCAGATTGAGGGACTCAAGAAAAGAGTACTTTCACTCCACCCATGTGTAACACACTGACATCTTTTGAAAATGTAGTAAATACTGAGGTATATTCCTTATATAACAAATGTAAGTACAAATACAAAGGGCAACAATTTGGTAATGACATGATGGATGCTATTCAAGCACTGTGTGACAATAATATTCGCATTCTTACTGCGGACAAAAGGTGGGAATAGTATTCTATGATCAGGAACAATATAAAAGTAAAATTTTCAATCTTCTAAATAATTCCACACAGTATACTCTTCTATAAATGAGGTCAACATAGCCCACAGTCGAATTGATTCATACTTAGAAGAATTCATAGTGGAAAATAGAATAAATGAAGATCTATATAGATTTCTTAAAGTTGAATTTCCCATTCTGGGCATTCCTAAGGTCCACAAGGATATATATGATCCACCCTTTCGCAGTGCCAGTAAAGCCTTTACCTTTGGACAAGTCATCCACTATAAACTCAAACATATTTATGATATAGTTGAACATATTATGAAAGACTCCTGGGAGTTTTGGGCCTGTTTAAAAGGAACTATGGTCCCCAGATTAATTTATGTGACAATAGATGTACAGGATTTATTTTCCTGTATTGAATATCTAGATTTATTAGTAGTGGACTAGGCCAGGATGACATCTCCTCCTCACAGAATTTATGGACATTGTTCTAGACCATAATTACATCTATTATGAGGGGAGTATTATAGACAGCTATTTATGCCAATATGGTACTGTTGGATTGGGAAGTGGAATTCATTTTAAATTCAAATTGGATGTCCTTTATTAAAAGATATGTCCGAAGTTGAAGTATTGTATGAATTCATTAGTTACATCAACAATACCCATCAATAGGATAGACACAGTATAAATTACTTGGATGTCCAGATCTACAGCAAGGACAATGAATTTCACTCCAAAATCCACAGAAAAGATACTTTCAGTAATGGCTACCTGCACTATAGTAGTGCACACACATATAACACCAAGAGGAGCATTATCAAGGGCAGTGCATTCGTGCTGCACCATGACTACTGAGAGACATATAGTGGACCAGAATTTGAATATATTGGCCGATTGTTCTTGGACAAGGGATATCCACCCAATATGGTGAAAGACATTACAGGATATGTCAAGAATGAATGGGGATTAAAATATAAGCCACTTTTGGGGTGGGTATATCCAAATCTACACCACTTGGAGATATATTAGAATATATAGCGGGGTCAGGGGAAGTGGCTGAGAGCAAAATACAAACACATACACAAGGTCATGTATTATCCAATATGGTAAATATTCAAAAGAGGTAAAAGATTATTACCACAAATTGGAATATCATGACCAGTGATCAGACCATTAAAAGCAAGATTACTGATGAGCCACACGTATAAAACTGGAAATAACTTAAAAGAATAATTGAATTAAAATCTAAATTCCAGAAAAACATTAATGTGAAGAGGACAGGCACTAGAAGATGTGGCCAATGTAATTATTGCAATTATATTTTGGATACACCCAACATCACTTTGAACAATTGTTTAAAGAGTAAGATTTGGTTTTCTAATGGTAATTGTTTATCTAAGCATGTTATATATTTAAGTGTTTGTCAAACCTGCAAGAGTTTCTATGTGGGTAAAACAGGATATATGATCATATATACTGTATGTGACATTAATAATGCACTATCAAGACATCTTATTAATAGTCCACAGTGCAAGCTATTCAAGTTTGCAATTCTAGATGTTGTTTTCCCCACCCCAGGGGGTAACATAAAAGCTGTTGTTGAAATCAGGTGGCAGATAAGGTTGGATGCAGCCACCCCCCCAGGCCTTAATGAAATGATTCCTACAAAACCACTAGTCAGGGTTTAGTTCAATAAATTGTGCAATATGTTGTTATATTCATTACAGTATTTATATAATGTTTGCATTCCATATTATATTGTATGTCATATATTATATTATATATTATATATCATATGTCACATAATGTGTTACATGCATTGGGCAATATGTTACATATATATATATTTTATTTTATAAATTCAACTCACAAATATTTTTTTCTACCAATATCATGATTGATATATATTATACATATCTTGATTGATAGCCACTTTAGAAGGCATTTTATTCCACTTTTAGAAAAATAATCAAATGGCATTATATAACTGTTTTAATAATTTGTGATTTTGCTTATTTAGTATATATAAAATAGTGATTTAGATATTTATTGCTTTTTAGATTAGTAGGGTTCGTGAATTATATGAACTATATTTTTAGTGTGGTTATGTAGCAAGATGTATACATTGCATTTGTATGAAATGTGTAAGATAGCACTGTTTTAATAATTGATTTATTGTTTAATTACAATTTAGGGCGGGCTTTTACTTCAATGATGATATATAAGCGCATGATTCCATGCTATGATGTTCTGAAGAAGACAGATTTACTTCTGTAGAAAGCTCAACCTATTTTATGTCAATAAATTACATTCACCTTTGGTGTGTTTGCAATGTTAGAAAGTTGCTAGAATAAAATTCTGTGTTACCACCGTACATTTAACTGCCAAGGATTGAACCCAGGACCCTGTGCAAAACAGTCAGAGCAATATACCACTTTGACAAATCATTTGTTTTATGAAAGAGAGGAAGACTGAAACTTAAATGGCTACCATTTAGTGAAATCAGTTCTCACCATAGCTGTCAACATCTTAGCACAAACCACCTGAACAAAGCAAATAATGGGGGAATACAGCCCCCAAACATATTCAGTGAATTCTGTTCTCACCATAGCTTTCAACCTCTTAGCAAAAACATGTAGACAAAGCCAGTAATGGGGAAATAGAGCCCCCAAACATATTCAGTGAGTTCAGTTATCACCATAGCTCTCAACCTTGGCACAAAAAACCTGGACAAAGCCAATAATGGGGGAATACAGTCCCAAAAATAGGGACAAATTTCAAATATCCATCTTATAAACTTGCTATAATAATAGGTTTTGTGTTACTATGTACTTTCTGAAGAATATGAAGTCTGAAATTTAAATGCTTGTCATTTTTATTTATTTAACATTTGTTAACCAGGAAAGTCTGTCTTGGAACAAAAGCCAATTTTTAGCAGAGGCAGAGGAAGAAACACTCCAGACACATGTCTTTGTAAGATGGGAGGACAACAGAGCAAACCCACAGAGAACATGCAGACTCCACACAGAAAGCACCCCAGCCAAGAATCAACCCTGACAACCTGTAGCTGTCAGGCAACAATGCTACCACTGCACCATTAGCTGTGTTAAAAAACAAAAATACAGAAACCACAGATTTTATGAGGAACAGAACAGAACAAATATGAGGCAAAAATCTGCATATTTTTTACACATGGTGGTAGGTAGGGGAACACACACCCTACCTGAGCCGACAGCCAAGCAAAGTCCTTAGCAGCAAAATCTATCCATGTAACAAAGTCCCAGCACCAAGTTAGCCCTTCCCACGAGAGCACCTTGAGGCTTGTCCTATCCTTCCCGTGAGAGCACCAGCCTGCCTGTGGACATTGCAGTCTGATCCCCATCCAGTTTATGCAGTTGTAACTGCATAGACTGCTGGGAAAATCTGGACTTGAACGTTGTTGTCATAATCCGGACTGCTGGTGGAGACAGTCTGGATTCTGTGCGCATGCTCTAGATTGGTTCACCAGCAGTCCGAATATCAGGAAATGCTGCGAGTGTGCATGCGAGATGTTCCGGGACTCGCGGTTGCTTTTATTTTATTTTATTTTTGTTATTTTATTTTCGCTTTTGTTTATTTTTTGTTTTTTTACAGCCGGGGGGTGCAGTCCAATAGCACGAGCTGCCCCTGCCTTAGACACTACTCACAAGCCAGATCAACTCTCATTACTCCTAGAACCAAACTCCACAGCTCTGCTTATGCTTTCTCCTTTCAGGTAACTGTTCTTCGGCAAGCTCTCCCTAACAATCTCAAAGAAATCAACACTTACTACAGATTCAGAATTAAACTCAATCTTCACCCAGACCAAATGCTCCTGCTTCAACACAGAACAAATCACCTTACACAATATGCCTATCTCTGTCCCACTTCTTTTCTCCTCTCATAGTTACTAAAGGTTGACCCACTTTAGAAACGTATGTATATATTGTATATTACACCTTGCTTGTTTACTAGAATGTAAATATACAGCCTTTATTTATAACTAATCTGAACTACTCTGTTATTGTTTACATTTCTATATTTTTTGTTTGTGAAATGTTTTGTATTTCACTTGATTTGAGTCTGAAATTGGTCAGTCCTGATCAGTGCACTACCCTGGTAAACAAAAATAAAAAAATTAATAAATAAATATACTTCACTCTCAGAGACACACACACACACACACACACACACACACACACACACACACACACACACACACACACACACACACACACACACACACAAATGTAGCAATGTAAACATATTACAGCTTTTAATATTTATTTAGCTGTCCACTGCTGTTTTATACTGGTTGACATTTATGCTCTAGCATGAGACTGAAGTGTAGTTATGGTGAAAGGTGCTTAACAAATCTTTTATGCCTTATGTCAAAAAGTATGTAAAGTTGTTTCTCTCCTAATTTCAGAGCATAACCACATCATTCCATCTATGACAGCTTTTTATGCATTCTGGTCATATAATATCTATGAACTGAAAGTTGACTTGCTTACATCACTGAAGCCAGTAGCATGACATGCCTGATTTCAGATACATATATTTTGTTATATAACTCTCTATAAGCTCACTGAAACACACTTAATAAAGTCATGCATGCCCCAGGTGGCTATGATCGCTACAAAATATACAATTTTACAGACATTGTTGGTGTTTTGCCCTTCCAGACCACTTCAATCCAATATAAATGCCTTCTAGACTGCACATACTCTCCAAACAACTTCAGAAATGGCTTCCTGAAAAGTGAACGTGTGATTGGTAAACTGCCTCATTTCAGTGATCAACTTCTCTATTTAAAGTTATATCATATTCTGTATTCAATTTGAAATCTAATAGGAATATGGGAAAGGTTATAAAACAAACTTGACAAAAATGTTTAAGTGGGATAGCTTTGTCACTCAGTAGTTGCCAAGGCCATGGAACAAGCTATTATATTATATAACAAGCAGCATTTGTTTTTATTTTAAATGGATGTGTGTGTGGAAATTTGGGACTACATCTCAGGAAAACTGGAATACAGATTGTTCTCTAATAATATTCTAGGAGCTATGAACTTAGTTTTCCTGTACAAAGTTTAATCTACTTTCTGTTATGTATTGTTAGCTGATGTGCTAGGAATCATTCCCATACTCTTGATCAAGCATAAAGTGGACAAGGTTTAAACTCATAGACTTCAATTCCCTAAAACTCTCTAATTGAGTTTACTATTCATAGGATCATAGGAGGTTACTAGGTTAATGTCCCTGGTGCCCTTACAAGCCTAGCCAAGAGTTTATCCCCCAAAAGAAACCTCAGTCAGCACCTGTCATCCCTGTTAATGAGGGACACAGGTGGAATCCCTGGGACAAATTTGTGGTTTCCTATACACTCATCAAGGTAGCCCTTGAAGAGTGTCAGTGAGGTGTTCTTTTTGATGTGTATAGGAAGTGTATTGGAGACCACTACTGTTTCAGTTTGTATTTTTGTGTATGCAGTGACTTTTTCTATAAATGTATTCGACCATGGAGTTAGTATATATCAGTAAGGAGATGAATGAAGGTGGGCAAAAACACTTTTAAGTTTTATTGACCTGATGTTTCATCTAATTAAAGCTTCAGTCAGTATAGATATGATGAAAACTAAAGGAGGGGAAATCAATGAATGCATACAAAGTCAGAAACTTACTCCTTCATAACTTACCAGTCAGGCTAAAGGGAAAACAACAGGGATATATTATTTCATATTTAATTTAAATATATATATCACACACAATAGCCTCTGCAAACCAGGCAGATGCACTCTTTCAGATCCTATGTACACTTCACTTTGCATGTATCAATGAACCAAATAAACAATCTACCTTCCATGTGTCAGTCTGTCCTATATAATGGTGAAACTTACAGGATACCCCCAAAAAGGTTAAGATAAAGCAATAACTAGTCAAAGTCAGAATCCCAACACTCCCCCATTTTCTGACACACTGTTGTGTTCCTTGCTGTTGTGACTGTAAACTCCCAGTGAACAAAGTATATTAAACATACAAGAGCTCAACACTTCCAAAAATGCTTCCAGATGTAGAAAAGGATTTCAGTGGATACAGCAAACTAAATGCAGTCAGGAAAGTATAGGACATGTGCCATTGTGCCAATAAAACATGAAACGCATAAGAATATCACAGCAAGTCTTGGCTGTGAGACAATTACCTTGCCTTCTCTTATGTAAAAGTAATATAAATGCATGTATGTAAATGTGTGCACAAATACATCACTGAGTCTGTGGGGGTGGACTTTCCCTGTGGACTGAAATACTGACTAGAATTAACTTAAAAAAGACATTAGGTAAAGCCACCAGAAGTGCTGTTCAAAAATCTAAAATTATAATAGGACTTTAGAAGTACAATTACAAAACAAAACTTTTTATTGTGTTTCCCAGTACCCCGTGATGTTATATAGGTTACAGCAGTTTAAAACTGATATATGTGTGTCACTGGTTATTTTAAAAATATGCTTAAAGTTTACATATGAGCTATATGCTGTAGGTTGAAAGATCAACAGGCATGTGAAACAAAACTCTTTTTCTTTTAACTCATATAACAGTTTACATGCTGACATGTAATATTTCAAAATGTGCTTGTTTTTCTTCTTCTCATTATTATTATTATTATTATTACTTCAACAACAACCTCTATGAAAAGTTAGAATCTTGCTTTGCTTAAATTAATGTATATACACTTAAAGGGACATGGGCTTTACAAGTTATGCATTTAAAAATAGCAGTTATTAAAATGCAAAGTAAATATTTAATATTGTTTTATATATGTATTTCCTTATATATATCTGAATTTTTTTTTTTTTTTTTAAAAAACTGAAAAATTTAAAATTTTTGTATTTTGTAAATACTAGTGCTCACTAGATTAAATCTTATTATAATGCACTGTATTTGTTTTGTATCATTGTTAGTCAGATATGATAAGCACTGTCATCTTGTTTTTTTTTTTCATAACAATTTTACCACATACACCTTTGCATATGCTACTTTGTGAAATTAATGGTTGACCAGAAGTAGTTCATCAAGAATAGGAACGGATGGGAAATATACAAGCAGCACTGCATTGCAAAACTTTTCTTAACTTTTTTTTTTCTTTTTTTATCTTTGATGTGATGCTACCTATACCAGCATTCAAAATCCCTTTGTAAATCTTTGTTTTCATTTATTATGGAAATGGTACTGGGAGTATCCCTGCACCCTACACATGCAGCCTTGAGCTAGCTGAGTAACTATAGTTTTCCACACAGTATGAGGTGTGGCAAAGCTAAGTTGTCATGGTAAACTGACTATGAAATATAAAAAAAGGGACAAAAGAGCACACAAAAATGATTCCATGCCTGCAGTTGTTCGGTGGCTCCATTTAAGTCACTTTATCATTTATATTGTAATACTGTGTCCTACCAACAGTTTTATCTCCAGTGTAATCAAATGAGAGAGAATGATATTTTAAACTGCAATACTATAGCACCTCGGCAAAAATGTTATGTGAAAATAAGCAAACATAAACAAATATAATAGATATAACATACATTATTTTGAGAGATGATATGGGTGTGAACTACTCTATGTTTGAAGTTGCATAGAATATGACTCAGCATAGAGCCATCACAGAAGCCGAAATATATACGTAAGTAGGTGTACCTGTTTCTTGTAATCCAAACATATTTATTCACGTGTGTGAATCTAAGGTATGCATGGCTGCATTCAAATTAGGTAGTAGAAGCCATGTTTATATGATTGTGAATATTTAAATGAAGTTCTGATCAAGTTCCGATACAATAAACAGGAATGAAAGCTTATTTTACCACTGTGGTTGATTTATTTTTTTAAACAGTTTTTATTTTTCTAGTTTAAACAGTTTCAGAAGCTTTTGTTATATGTAATTGGCTTCTTCTACTTTATATCGGTTTTATTGGTGTTGTTATAGAAATGTTTGTTTTTATTTATCAATGCATAAGTATGGTAATACATGTTTATAATTTCAGAAGCTACACTAGTGAACATAGATACAAACCACTAATGTTACAGATGTTAAGTGAGGGGAAGAGACCTGAGAGATCTGGCTGAAGAAACGCTTGTGTGTTAGTGCTTTATGCTGCAGTGTGCAATAATTAAATGGGACAAAACTGCTGTTTTAGTATATGTAAGCAAAATCTGGTTTGAAATATATGACAGTTACAACCAACATGCATGACCAAAAGCTGTGGAGAGCACAACATATTTGTTAAACAAAGACTTAGTTTGTAGAAACTGTGACGTTATAAATTGCTTTGACATTGCATACAGGGAAAGGGATCTGTCTCTAGATGTAAAAGATGCTGATGGATGCTGGATACAATAAAATGCAGAAAATGAAGCAGAGGTATTACTGACCTGCCTTGAGTAAATGTTTCTGTTAATGTCTACTCTTAATCATATTCACAGTAAGAAAAGTGATTTATTTGTCAGTAATTGTCTATTGCTGGATACACTGTTGCCAAAGGACAAGCAGACAGGAGGATGGAAAGGGAAACTGGCGAATAGGCTGTTGCAACCATTAGTTTGTGGAAAGTCAAACAATGTAACTCATGAGGAATGCATCAAACTGTACCAAACAGGTGGACTCTTATAGGCTTGGTATATATGTGTATACATTTGATAAGCATGAATAACAAAAACAAGAATTTTAGCACTGGAAGTTGAGATCTTGTCTTTATAAATGATCAAGGATGGGTACTTTTATACTGTGTATTTTAGATTCACATAGCAGAAAATGTGGGTTATTTAAAGTAGACAAAGGAACAGCAAATAATCACTTTGCCTGTATGCTAACCTGCCCTAGCCTGTTGGAAAAATAATACAGCTAAAAGGAGTTAGCAAATATTTAGTAATGCCAAAGAAGAAGCCCTTAAGTATCATATACAGGTGCCCTGAATACTGTTTGCAAATATAACTTAGTACTGCAGGAAGGTTGACAACTGTATAAAAAACAGTGAATATATAAAATATATAAAAAACTTAACGCTTTACAAAGTGAATGCTAAATTGAATATAGATTTGGATCCAATTAAAGTGTTAAAGAATGAGATGGTAAATGCAAATGAGAATGCAAGAAGTGACTGCAAGCAGGAGAGATAAATCAGGACAATAACAAGACAAAGAAATGGTCAGCACAAGAGAAAGAGATGTGAATAACTGACAGAAGGGAAAGAAAAGTAGCCCTTTTACTACTGGCTGTTTTACGGAAGGCCATACCCCCAACAATGACTGTTTTTGACTATTTTTGTCCCATTTCTCAAACTGTTTGAGTTTGGTTTAACATATTCTAATAAATTTCTTGAGAAATAATACTAGGATACTCAAATGTAAAATATTGTTAGAAAGCGCTGTTCATAGGTTCATGGGTTCATAGGTTGGTACTAGTTAAGTATAAAGACAATGAAGTTAAGTATAAAGGCAATGAAGTAGATGCATCTTTAATTTTCATGAGAAAATTATAATTTTATGACTTTTTTCCATTCACTGCTTTAAAGATCTGAAGCTTTATTATTATGCAGAAATGCACAGTTTATTCAGATTTGATCTTTTGACAACACTCTAGGTTTATGTTTTGACAAATTTTGTTAGGCTAACTAGAAAAAAATGAGCTAACTAGGAAAAAATGACTGTTATACTTCTGTTTTAAACTTTACAGTAAGGAAATGGACTTCCAAGATTGCTGCACACTGATCAATAGCTTAATTTCAGCTCTCTCAATGTGAAAAAAGAAACTGGCAGATAAGGACAAGTAATACTAATAGATTTAGTAAGTATGTTGCCTGGATGCCCTCAAAGAAGAAACTTAGAAAGCCTGAAAGAAAATTAAGTGGAAAAGGAAGATTAAACACTGACTGGGAAGAATCCTGCAGCTGTTTAGCCAAAAAGCAGTTCAAGCTATAGCTTTGGTGTAAGAAATGGCTTCCAGTTATCTAGAGGGAAAAACAGATCAAATGTGCTCAGAGCTGATTAAAATAAACAAAACACTGAATGAGTATATTAACTCATGTGCCACCCCTGCACTGGACCAGTAATCAAGGAACCTCAATCCTCACCATTGGCAACAGTGGAGGATGTACACAATGGAGGTTGACAAGTATACACACAGTAAAGTTCAATTTACCTTAAGAGCACACGGAGACCACAGTCATTCTGGGGCTGGTTTCTGACTCCTTCCCCAGCTCCCCAATAAGACTCCCCACTGGCACAACTATAGAGTTGAGATCTTAGCCAGGATTCCAAGCCAAGTCCTCTAACACTCTTTCTATCCAACCAGTGCTTTGTGTCCTCTGCCCAAGTAGCTGACACACACACATTTTGAGATTTGTTTTACACACACACACACACACACACACACACACACACACACACACACACACACACACACACACACACACACACACACACACACACACACACACACCTGGGGAAGGCTGGCAGAGGTTTACTAGCTATGTCCCCTTCTGTCCAGACTATAAGGTAGTTATCACTGCCACCAGAACCCCTACTTATCAACTACTATAAGGCCCTTACAAAGGGTGTCCAATCCTACTCTGTAATGTTACTATTAATCCAAATGGTAGTCTGACCAAACAAGGCTATTGGAATGGCCTGCACAGTGTCACCAAATAGATATGCAAATACTCTAAGAGCTTAAATATGTCTCACAAACAGCCACAAAGATAGGTTTAAATGTATTTAATAACAAATAATAAAAGAACAATACAATACTCAGTAAATTAACACAGTTACTTCAGAGTTTAAAATCACAGGAAGTATTTAAAACAACAATGCAGGGCAGTCTCAAATAAATACAGAAAATATCTAAACTAATCTTTATTATATTCCTAACTATATCTAAAAGAGTTACTATGCCGTAAAAACTTACTTACAGAGCAAGGTAAGTACAGATGGTGATGATGAGTGGATGTTTCCAGTCCAAAGACAAAATACAAAATGCCCAGTCTCTCCCTGTGAGAGTTCTTAAATTAATATTGAATATTACTGCTGGATTAGCTTGGATGACATCACTTTTGACACCTGACTTCAGCTCCCAAGCTAAATAGAAACTAACAGAATTTAACATCTCTCTGTGAAAAATACATCTCTCTCAGATGTTTGCAGATCTTGGAAGTCATAAAACAATAAAACACTTTTACATTTTAAACCTAGTAATTACTTCTCTTTCAAGACAATACAAAAACTTCTAGCTCTAGACATTGTGTCTGCTACACTGAAAATGAAAGAGAACTTTTATAGCACAATCATAAAGCAATACAATTTCAACTTATTTTCTTGAAGTTTTGCAAGTTAACCCTTTTATGTTCTAGTTTCTACTGTTAAAACATACATTTGCACAGGTATATCATTTAAAGGCATTTCTGTTCTAAATCAGCAGGGCAAGCTGTGGTTATATTTTAGCTCAGTACATAACATACAGTTTTGTATAAATCATAGCAATATTCACAAATGATGTAGAATTATTTATAAACTTCCAGATAGCTGGGCTGACAATATTTCCCTATATCACAACTCAAATAACAAAAGGTTGGAAAATTTTGAAAAAGCTTTAAACATCTATTTAGAGGAACTGATACAACTGCAAAAATCAGAGGTTAAAATGAAGAAAAGGCTGAGTGAGTATGAAACTGCTCAAAAACAGATGTTTCAAAAGTGGTACAGTTAGGGGACACAGCATGCAGGGGAAGCATGACATTTTCTGCTGTACCAGAGAAACTGGAGGGAACAGAGTGTATTAATGTTTTGAACACACAAATGAGCAATTAGACTAGTATTCCACAGCAGAATTTGTTAATTGAAAGGGTGCATCATGAGTATGTTCGGAACCTAGCCATGATGAAGCAGCCAAGACCTGCACTATGAATTATGCAATCAGACCAGCAGAAATAATTGATTCTGATAAATTTTTGGCAGAATGGAAAAGTATTAAGAATTAGAGACATTAGAGTGTATATAGAAAGTGATTATTCAGTGTATACCAGGCAGAAAAGAAACAAATTGATACCAGCAATCAAGAAATGTTGAGAGGCAGATGTGAGATTCAAGCTTGTTGTAGTTAACTGTCTTCAGAATATTTTTCCATGCAGGATCAAAGTCATTATTTGATGCAGAACAGGATAAGGAGGAAATACAAAAATTTGTCCAAAAAATGTGAACCAACAAACAGAAGGGGGGACTCTGCTTCTCATTTTTCTGATAATAGAGCTCATAGAGAGACTTTGACAGTGAATCCATCCATTCATCCTCAACCCCTTTTCCCATTTTTGCATATGGAATTGGGGTGTCACTTCAACAGTGACAATCATTTAGAACCAAGGTTTACACCACTGGGTGGTTAGCCTTGCCACAGTAATTCATACATATCTCACACTCACACACACACTCAAATATAGGGCCAATTTATAGTGTCCAATCCACCTGTTGCATGTCTTTGGAGTGTGGGAGGAAACTAGAGCACCTGGAGGAAACCCACCGAACACAGGGAACACATGCACAGAAAGCACCCCAGCTGAGAATTGAAGCAGAGAACCTCTTGCTGTGAGGTGACAATGCTAACAGCTGCACCACTGGGCCACCCTTTGTCAGTGAAACCTTTTCCAATATTCCAAAAGAAAATGTTCAATAGACAGCAAAAACACAGTACTGACGAGAAGAATTGGGAATTCCTTGGACTTGAAACAGTCTAGGACTGAGATATGGAGCAACATTGAAATTAGTGAATAAATGTGAGATTGTAAAGCATCAATCACTTTTGTATAATATGGTATTAAAAGAAAAAGTGGAAAGATTGCACTTTTGTTGACTTTTTTTAAAGTTGTGGGTGACTGAAGTGTATTTCCCACTTCATGTCATTAATGTTTAGAAGTACAGTAAAAGGAAATGGAAAAAAAAAACAATAAGGAATTGCTCCTCTTTGTCAGTATCATCTAAACTCTCTGACCTGGAATTCATTTAACAACATTGGTGCATATCTCTGCAATGCTTTGGTATTTTGTTTTAACTTCTACAGGACAAGATTGTGAGATAACCAAATATGTGTTTAAAAGCAAGTGAAACCTGGAGTATGTTTTTGAAATGCCAGTTATCAGTATTTTATGTGTACTCAGTTTGGGTGCATTTCTACATTGTGCAGAACTGCTGTGCATTGAAATGTTGCAGGGCTAGGGAGTTAGTATATATAACTAAGGAGTGGGGCACTGAAGTCTCATGTTGAGGTGTGTGGGGGTAAAGCCTCACACTGGGGTGTGTGGGGCTGGAGCCACCGATGTAAATGCTTAGTTTTATTTTATTGTTAACACATATGAGTAAGGTGGTGCTGGCGGCAACCCCCCACTCTTACTCATGTTTGCTTACCCTAAAAGTAATGTTGCCCCTCATGCCAAGACTGCATATTACTAAAAATCCCTTCTGTAATGGTATCACTATGCAGCTACAGTGCTTCTACAATTTGTTGCCTGTCTTGTTTTTATTTTCACTAATCAGAAAAGGAGAGTCTTTGTTTTTCTTTTTTGACTGGTGTTGTTTTGGCCAGAGTCTCCTTCAGGTTAATTTACGTGCAGGCATTGACAGAATGGGTGTCAATATTTTTGCAATTTGACATTTCCTAACACACACACACACACACACACACACACACACACACACACACACACACACACACACACACACACACACACTACATACATGCACACATGCATGAAATTCATTTATAATGCCTACAGGTGCAGGTAACTTGACCTTTTTGTATTCATTTTTACAATTAATAACATATACAGGAAGGAAAAATAGCCTGTGAGTCAACTTGTCTTGCTACTTCTGAATTCCATTCTGATGTGAATAAAAGCATGCTATGCAATGTCGTCAGTTGTACTGTAAATATCTGTTGTCAGTGTGCTTACCTCACATAGCAGATTAAAATGGATTCAGTCCAAGATGTTACTATGGAAAGATATGGAAGGAAGAACACATGCTGATCAGCAACATGAAGTATGCATTTCCTCTTTCAGTTTATAACCATTTTGTTCTCCCAGGTACAGTGATTGTACGTATGCCTCTTATCTTGGAGGTCCAGTGTTCAAATTCTACAGTTCCTTCTCCAACTGGAATTTTCTCGCAGCATGGTTAAATAGTAATAATTCTGCTCGTGCCCAATTTATCTTAAATGGGTTCAAAGATTTCTTCCAGCATCTTTTTTATAGCTCACTAAACTTTATGAAACAAAATCAACTCACATTTTTACACTGGCACAGTCATATAAACAAATTTCTAACATTTGTTTCAATTAACACTTTAAATACTGATAGAAGTTTAGCAAATACATTGGATCTTTGCAAAAATGAAATTGTCCAAAATAACTATGAGATTGGGTTGGTGTTTTGGAAAACATTTAGCTCAGAGAATTAGTAATATTCTATTCAAGGGTGTTACTCCTATTTCCATCATTGGAGTCATATTGAAAATAGGCAGAGGAGTATGTGCTCTCTGTTTTTCTTTCTCATCCTCATTCCTCAAATAGGAAAAGAAGAGCTTCCTGCCTTTGCACTTTTGGAACAAATGCTCTCTTACTTCACTACCCTAGCTTTGCTTGACTCCTTCAAGATGCATCATTCTTCCCCATTTAGTATAGCAGTAACTCAGCTGTAATTGCCTTTTCTATCTTTATCTATTTATTTTTTCACAATTTATAATGCAATGATTTTTGTACTGCTCCCCTCAATATAAGCAGCACTGGCTTATTTTGACAATGGAAACCTGAGCATTCCTCACTGCAGATATTTTGGTCAGCAGTACTCATGTAAGGCAGGCTGAATGGTTTAGAGACGGGCTGCCAGAATGAAATACTGGTAGTCCAGCTTTGACTAGCCAACCCACAACTGGAAGACAAGATGGGATGGAGAGAAGTTTAATGAGTAGACAATGGTCAGATGTTTATTGTGTTTCACTGTTGCAGTCCTAACAAATGGGTTATCCGGCTCCTGGTATCCCCCAGTCAGCCAGAATACCAAAGGTAAGTAAAAATGACGTTGGTTGCCATCGGTTGTAAAGGACGTCAGTGCGTCTGATACAAAAGGAGGCAGCCGACATCACTTCCTCTGTCTTCCTTGCCGCGGAGCCCAAAGCAGAAGCTTTTCATGCACGAGTGCCGGTCAGCAGTTTACCTTTGTTGAATTACGACTACAAAGTGTTGAAGTCTACTACAGCTAAGTACCCCATTGGGGATCCTCTTTTCTTGCCTTAACGAATGTCAGAAAAAGTTAATAATTGCCTAACCTGTGGAAAGCAGATTCCCCATAGAGATTTTCATTCCGATTGCATTATCTGTTTAGGCCTTGAACACAACGTTCCCAGTTGTAATCCTTGTGCCTCCTTTAAACTGTGTACTATCCATCGTCAGGCTAAGATTTTGGCAAGCATAAGGACTAGGACCATGACAGGCCTCAGAAAACGAAGTCCTCAGATGTGGCTAAGTTGGTCATCAGTCAGGTGGGAGCCAGTGAGATGCTTCTGCAGTCCCTGCAGCCCACAGATGTACAACCGCAGGCCTTGGTTGAGCCGAGTCCCTTAGGCCTTCGGCCTCCGGTCTGTCTTCTGGCCTGTCGCTGGTCGCCTCTTCTGCTGGGGCTGGTACTGCTAAGCTGACTCCGGGGTCTGAGGCCTCCTATTTGTGATCTGACAACAAACTTCTTCCTTCTACTCCTGCTGCTTCTTCAGCAGTTGCCAGGCCTCCTGAGTCCTTCAGGCTTGCAGGTAATCCTTCCATCCGTAAGCCTGTGAAAAGGCAGGCTCCAGTTCCTTCTAGTTCACCTCAATCCCAGATGGTTAAAATAGCTAATGATTTGTTAACTCTTATCAGGGGTTCTCAGCCTCGCCCTCCTAAAAGGATTAGGGAGGTTTCTCCTGAGGTTTTGTCCTGTTCAGGATCTGTTTCTTCCAGCATTTCTACTGATGCAGAGTAATTTTCTCAGGCTTTTTCTCCCTATGAGGATTCAGATGCAGAGGAGTCCATTCCTTCGGCTTCTCCTTCAGAGGATTTCTCTTTTGGTGACACTTTAAATACCCTCAGGGAACATGTTAAATGGAAAGCCAGGATTATCCACAATCTAAGAAATGGATTAGGGAGTTTCTTGATTTATCTCAGCATAAGCCTCATGCTATTCCTGCTGTGTTGGAAGTTGTTGATGTTTTCTGGAAAATTCCTTGTCTCCAAATTCAGTTACCCCTGCTCCCAGGAAACCTGACAGGTACTACAGAGTTCCTGATTCTCATTTATTTCTTTTCAGGAACCCGTTGGTGGATCCAGAGGTTATTTCTCAGGGCCCTAAAAGGGTTAAGGCAACTGTAACCAGGAATCCTGTTCCATCAGAAAGGGAATCTAGGAACTTAGATAGGTGGGGCAAGAAAGTTTATACCTCTGCCACCCTAGCCATTAGGGCTACCAATTATCTTTTTCATATGCTGAAATACCAACAGCACACCTTGGAGGCTATTAAGTCTAAGATTGCAAATGTACCTCTTTTGGCAGAGAGTAAAGACATGCAGGATTTGTTGAATTTCGCCACTCTGGTCAATAAGCATTCTTTGCATTGTGGTTTTGACATCCTTAAGGCCTCCAGTAGGGCTACAGCTTCTGGATCTGTTATTAGAAGGCACACTTGGCTCAGAGAACAGCCTCTTCCAGAACCTGTCAAAGCTAAGCTTTTGGATGTACCTTTGCATAAAGAGAATCTTTTTGGCAGCAAAGCTGAGGAGGTGCTTAAGAAGATGGAGGAAAAGGCCAAGTCCATGCAAACTGTTAAAGATTTTCTGCAAGTTCAACCCCCTCACTTTAGCAGGAATTACCCTTCCAAGAGTTGGACCTTTCCTGATACCAGCAGACAAAACCGTTCCAGGATTAGGGGTTACAAATCTTCTAGGGGGCAGACAGCTACCCCTCAAAGGTCTAGGCGGTGGCAGGCTTCCACTTCTAAAGCGGGAAGCTCCAAGCCTGTATCTCAATCTAAGCACGGTCAATGACCTTTTACAACTTCTGCCTGTTCTTGTTTGCCTGGGGAGTCCTTTAGGGGGAAGGTTGGCCCTTTTTTTCAGATGTCTGGGACTCTATCACAAACGGCAAATGGGTGCTCAGAACGGTGTCTCTGGGGCACAAGTTTTCTTTCTGCACCTTTCCAGCTCCCAAGGGATTCCCAGATGCTCCTCCAGACCAAAAGGCAGAAGTAGGAAAGCAAATTTTGTCTTTGTTTCATCTGGGAGCAATCTAACCAGTTCCTGTTCAGCAGGTAGGCCAGGGCTTTTATTCCAGGCTTTTCATAGTTCCAAAAAAGGAAGGCACCTGGCATGCTTTCCGAGATCTTTCCATTCTGAACTCTTTTCTAGTGATTCCAAAGTTCAAAATGCTCACTCTGCATCAGTTGCTACCAATGCTAGAAAAGGATTCCTGGCTGGTAACCTTGGATCTCAAAGAGGCTTATGTGCACATCCCTATCAGGGAAAGTTGCAGGCAGTTTCTTCATTTAAGAGTGGGCAAGCAACATTATCAATTCTCTGCACCGCCCTTTGGCTTATATACTGCTCCCAGAGTCTTCACAAAGTGCCTGGCCCCAGTCATTGCTTTTTGCAGGCAGAAGAAAATTCAGATTTACCCATACTTGGACGACTGTCTGATTCAAGCAAGTTCTCAGGAGCAGCTATTAAAAGATCTGGAATTCGTAAAGACTCTTCTCTCTTCCCTGGGTTACACTCTCAATGAGGAAAAGTCAAAAATGGTACCATCCAAAGAGATAACATTCCTGGGAGCGAGTCTGAACACAGCCGCCCAGATGATATATCTCACCCAGGAGAAGCAGAGAACTCTCTCAGTTTACTTCCAGGACTTGGCAAGCCTGTCCCAGTTCCCTGCAAGGAAATACCTGCAAGCTCTGGGATTCATGGCATCTTGTATTCTCATGATTCCATATGCAAGACTGCATATGAGGAAATTGCAATGGTACCTCAAGAACATTTGGTGTCAACACACAGGACCTGGATATGATGATCCCTCTGCTTCCATCTCTGCAGACAGAGTTTCTATGGTGGGCAACAGCCTGTCTACAAAACAAGGGCATGCCCTTTCGGACACCTCCTGCCACTCAAGTTCTGACTACAGACACATCGGATTATGCCTGGGGAGCACACCTGGATGGCAGATGCATACAGGGACGGTGGCTCAATGTTTTGGCAGACCAGTTGAGCAGGCAAACCCTGGATCCTCATGAGTGGCAGCTGAACAGGATGGTTTTCTACAGCATCATTCAATGTTGGGGCACACCGCAGGTGGATCTTTTCTCCTCCCCGGACAAACACCTTCTGCCTCTCTTTTGCACCAGACAGCATCACAGCAGGGTTTGGAGAGTGTATGCTCTGTCCTTCCCGTGGATGTTGCTATCAATGTGCGCCTTCCCTCCTCTTCTACCCAGAGTGTTGTTGAAGATCAGGGATGAATGACCAAGGACTAGTCACATAGTTTGACTGCTTCCTTATCTTCTTTCCTTTCCCAGCAGGTGGTTGATGTGCTGAGGGAAGCCAGGGGGCCTAGCACTAGGAAGTCCTATGCTGGCAAATGGGAAAGGTTTTCTCACTGGATGCAGACTAGAGGGAATTCCTCTTCTCAGCCTACCCTTCCTCTAATCTTGGAATACCTGGCTGAAATGCTTCAGGGTGGTCTTTCCTTTTTTTCTATCAAGCTCCATGCTTCAGCCATTTCTGCTCATTGTTCTATTGAACAACCCATTTTCTCTCATCCCTTGATGAAAATGTTTCTAAGAGGTGCTTGCAACTTAAAACCTCCCAGAAGGGCACATACTCCAGCAAGGGATCTTAATTTTGTTCTAGAGAAGCTCACTCTTCCTCCTTTTGAGCCAGCTGCCTCTGCAGATTTAAAGTTTCTCTCTTGGAAGACTGTTTTCCTCTTGGCATTAACTTCAGCAAGGAGGGTTTTGGAGATGCAGGCTTTGATGGCTGTGGAGCCTTTTATTATTTTCCATCCAGGCAGGGTCTCTTTGAGTACCATCCCCTCATTTATGCCTAAGGTGGTTTCTAGCTTGACTCCTAATTAGTCCATACACCTTCCTACCTTCTTTCCTAATCCTCATAATAAAGGTGAAAGGATCCCACATTCTCTTAATGTGCACAGACAGCTCAGGTTTTACCTGGACAGGACTAAAGACCTTTGAAAATCAGCTCAAAGTTGTTGGTGAGTTTTGCCCCTGGAGCACAGGATAGGCTATTTCTAAGCAAACTTTTTCCAAGTGGATTGCACATTGCATCAACTTTTGTTATTCTTTTCATGGCAAGGTTCCTCCTTAAGGGGTTAGGACCCACTCAACTAGAGCAGCTTCCACTTCTGCAGCCTTTTTAAGGCGTGTCCCTACTAAAAATATTTTGGAGGCTGCCACTTGGTCTTCTATTCACACTTTCACAAAACATTATAATTTGCCTCTATTTTTCAGGGCCAGGGCAGGATTTGCCACTGCTGTGT